>NC_085104.1:3990105-4079605 GCF_963422355.1 Corticium candelabrum
CAGTCCATTGGATTCCACATAAGCGGCGAAGACATCGCAGATGAAAACTCTCCAAACTTTTGAGGTTACGACGAAGAAGGGTCCATGACTCGCATCCGTACAATGGAACTGAGAAGACTACTGCTTTGTAAACTGCAACTTTCGTGGTCAGTTTGATTTCATATGAGCCTTTGCTAGAGTCTGTTGTACACTTTACCAAAAGCAGCACTGGCCTTTGATATCCTATGAGAGACATCTGCATCAACAGTTGCATTATTTGAAAGGAAACTACCCAAATACTTGAAATTTGCTGACATAAGACAATGGGTGATCACCAATCATAACTGGAGGAGGGTTATAGTTTGAGCCTGGACGTGGTTGAAAAAGCACTTCTGTCTTTTTCAAGCTGATACTCAAGCCAAAACGTTTAGCTGATCTTTCTAAACAGTTGACAATGTGTTGAATGTCTTCATATGTGTGACCAACTAATGCGCAATCGTCAGCAAAACAGAGTTCTCTTAGTAGACTCTTAGAAACCTTTGTTTTGGCTTGTAAGCGCCTGAGATTGAATACACCTCCAGTAGTTCTAAACTCAACTCGAACACACTCACGGATGTTCTTGAAGGCATCATTTAAAACCACGGAAAACAAAATGCTAAAAGAGTAGGTGCTAGAACGCAGCCCTGTTTCACTCCGTTGTTTACTGCAAACATTTCTGACTTTGACCCCTCCTCGACAACACAAGCCATCATACCAGTATGAAAGACTTTGATTAGATTCACAATCTTAACCGGGCAGCCAAGCCTCAAAAGGACCTTCCATAAGCCAGTTCTATCAACCGAGTCAAACGCTTTGACCAAGTCAATAAAGACCATAAATAGATCCATGTGCTGTTCACGACACTTTTCTTGAAGCTGCCTGGCTGAAAAGATCATGTCGGACGTACCACGACCAGAACAAAAACCACATTGGCTTTTAGGAATGATACTCTCTGAAACGTTTGAGACAAGACGATCAAGAAGAATTCGGGCTATAATTTTGCCAGCAACAGACAACAAAGAGATCCCACGGTGATTGTTGCAGTCAGATTGACTACCTTTATCTTGTATAGATGGATTATGTTAGCATCTTTAAAGTTCTGGGGTACATCTACGAGTTCCCAGCATAGACGAATGAAATCACCTAGTTTGAACAACAGCAGTTCTCCTCCATGTTGAAAAATTTCAGCAGGTAGGCCATCAGCACCAGAAGATCTATTCCTTGACATTTTCCTGATAGCTTTATTTATCTCATTGTTAGATGGTGGTTCACAAGCTACAACTAGATTAGGCTGTTCATCAATGCTGTCAATAGCTTCTTGTGAAATAAATGTTGGATGATTCAAGATGCTTGCAAAATGATGAGCCCAACGAGTCAAAATTTCTCGTGGTCCATAGAGAAGCCTAGAGTTGTCAACAGACTGTAGAGGTGCGATTGTCTTTACACTTGGCCCAAACACCTCTTTTAGGCCTTGATAAAAGCCACTAGAGTTATGCTGGTCAGCAGCTAAATGAAGCTGTTCTGCCTTCTGTAGCCACCATTTTTTCTTCATCACAGAGAGCCTAGCTCTTGCTGCTTTTCTTGCATAATGGTAGGCATCAGCAATGCTTTGTTTGCGTTTATCTGATAACCAGACATGATGCAAGCGATGCATATCATCAAGGAGATGGCTGATGACAGTGTCATTTTGATCAAACCAATCCTGGTGTTTCCTATTAGGCTTGCCAAGTAGTTCATAAAAACTGTTGTAAACAACTGAGTGTAAACTTGACCATAATGCATCCAGGTTGCTGGCTAAATCATAAGATGAAATATACAATTCTTGCAGCTTTGTGGTGAGTTCGTTTTTCAGCCGAAGACTGGTAGAGGGATCATTTAGCTGGCTGACATTCAATTTTCTAAATCTCTGGCAAGACTGGTGAGAAACAGTTATCTTGACAGAAAATGAAAGCTTACTACGCACCAATCTATGGTCAGAAAAGACTGAGGCAGAAGCTCCCCGCCTGACTCCAATGTGACGAACATCACTGATATCTCTTTGACGAATAAAAATGAAGTCTATCTGGTGCCAATGCTTTGATCTAGAATGCATCCAGGTGGTCTTGTAATTGGTTTTCTGTTAAAACAGTGTGTTGGTGATTACAAGCTGGTACGTAAAACAAAGTGACAACAAAAGTGACCCATTACTGTTCTCTCTTCCAATGCCGTGTTTACCAAGCACATTTTTTCATGTGCAATGATTGCTACCAACTCGAGCATTGAAATCACCTAGGACGAGCAGTTTGTCCTTCTTTGGCACAGCACCAATAATGTTACCCAAATCATCATAGAATTTCTCTTTGATTTCTTCGGAGGCGTTCATCGTTGGAGCATATGAATTGATCAAAATTAGAAATTAACCACCAGAAAGAGGTAGGCGAAGTGTCATTAAACGATCATTTATTCCCCTTGGTAGGTTGTCGAGACTACCCACCAAGGAGGATTTGACAGCAAAAGCTACACCCGATTGTCGTGTCGCATTTGAAGGACGTCCTTTCCAAAGCATGTGTACCCTGTACCGACTTACTCAAGTTTTCCTTCATCCAACAGATGGGTTTCACTTAAAGCAACAATATCAATGTCATAGCGACGAAATTCCTTTGCCAGAATGGCTGTTTTACGTTCCATTTGCTGTTGCGTGTCCAGAAGCGAGCGAACATTCCAACAGGCAACAGCGAGGTTATGCATCACTTCATTTCGACCGCAATATTGGATGCCCAACCAACCGCGGTAAGCTGGTAGGGACAAAGAGGGTGAGCTTTGTTTAGGCCGCCTTTTCTAGGCCATTCCTCGAGTGAGGTGGGCAGTGCTATCACTAAATAGTGCTGCCCAGCCATACCAGCAGGACCGACTGTGAACTTCACCCCCGCTTAATTCACAAACGACCATCTTACTGGTACCGCTCACGTGCAGAATCATGGCTAGCGACTCCCAGCGCCATCCTACGCCTGCCGCCGTCACCCTTCCTCCATCGCCGTGAGACTTTGGAAGAAACAGAAAAATTCCAAGAAAAAACAAAAAGCGACACAAAAGACAAACCTGCTCGTGGAATAGATTAAAGTTAATAAGGGATGTGCATGCCCAGATCCACTCTCTCGTCTTGAAATGCCTTCTATCCACTGGGGCTAGTATAGCAACAAGTAGAAAAGCAGAACAAGATGTAGTGACTTGCCAGAAGCACGTTACGTTCTGTGCAACCGCCAGAAAAGTATGCCAAATTACCCTGCTGGAGTGCCTGATCCTTGCTGTCACTGTGAGTGCCAGCCACACCAGACTTCCAAAATTTTCCGTCACATTTTGCAGAACTTACAAAACAAAGACAGTAGCATATTGGCTTAATGCTTCTATAGCTGTAGATTGTCACACCACTGAGTGCATTTGGCACTGAGGTTTTTTTAATTGGCGGCCAGTACTCGCCATGTCATAATGTCGTTATAAAGCTTTGTGAGCTTTTTATTGAGACAAAGGCGCCACCCCCAGACTCACTCACGCTCTGCTAACATTACCGCTGTTAGTCCGCGACTGCTTATTCGTCAGGGAGTACCCTGCTTATATCGCAGGTAACCTTTATATCTAAAGGCTGTTCGCCTATCCGCCACCAATGGACGCGCCCAGTAGCAGACAGCTCTGCCTTGAGATACTGTATGTAGGGATTGACCAGGTTGTGCGGGCGTGGTCAGATTTTAGACATTGAGACATCACGCTAAAACGCGGGTAAATATCTTGACAACGACAGATAGAAATGTTTACAAGTTCAACTACGCTTGACTACTTCAGAATTGATCTCGGCTTGTCTTCAGAAGGAGAAGAACGCTCGTCAGTTTCGGAGTTTTCGCTGGATTTTGTCTTCTTTCTTCTTCTTCTTCTTCTTCTTCTCCTTCTCCTTCTCCTTCTCCTTCTCCTTCTCCTTCTCCTTCTCCTTCTCCTTCTCCTTCTCCTTCTCCTTCTCCTTCTCCTTCTCCTTCTCCTTCTCCTTTTCCTTCTCCTTCTCCTTCTCCTTCTCCTTCTCCTTCTCCTTCTCCTTCTCCTTCTCCTTCTCGTTCTCCTTCTCCTTCTCCTTCTCCTTCTCCTTCTCCTTCTCCTTCTCCTTCTCCTTCTCCTTCTCCTTCTATTATAAAAAAATAATAGAAACAAGATCTCTAGATAATATGAACCAAAGCCAGACATCGTTAGTGAATCCTTCCAACCATATTCCCTACATTTTACTTTTAGTGGGTTGGAAGGATTCACTAATGATGTCTGGCTTTGGTTCATGTTATCTATAGATCTTGTTTCTATTACTTTTTATACAATCCCTACATCTATTTATTTTTTAGAGAAAAAGTTTATAAAATTCTAGTATATATAGGATCCATATATGAAAGTATCATCTGTCTATCTGTCTGTAAAATCAATGAAGCCAAAACTGTCGGGCCGATAGCTACGAAACGGTGCATAATGACTACGTTACACACCACAATGCAAACGCACGCCTCAGTATCTAGACGGTTCCCTCTCTAGGTGTCGACCCCCAAGTTAAATCTTGCGACCTCGAATTTAAGATCCTCATGCACATGCCAGGATAATATCAGTTTTTCATGCCTTGTTTTCGTTCTATCCACATCCAGGAAAAATTCGGCTCTCCAGAGAGCAAAGGACAAGGCCACTACTGTCGATTCTCCGTAAGTGTAAACTAGAAAGCGAGTAATGAAGTAGAGGTAAGTCTGAACGACTGGCAATCGCTCTGTTTTTCTCACTCTCCTCCGTGTTTCTTTCTACGAACGGAGGCCATACTACCCTAAAAAAGGGCTTGCGTGATGCGAAAAACACATGGAAACGTGCGTCACCGCACATAATTACGTGACACAAAGTGCTTTCATTCTACAGCGGAGCCATCGCCGTATGTGTGCTTTTCGCCGTCGATTGAAGTTTAGTTAGTCAGTGATGCGCAAGCCCATTTTTCTTTCGCCTAAGCAAATATTAACGTTTACACGAAGCGTTAAATGAAACCTACACTTATTGCACGATATTTGGAAAATCGTCTCGTAGGATTTTGTTTTGTAATCTTAGCATAATGCTCCGCTATCAAGTTTGCTTTGAGATATCACCAAACTTCCTAACTTGATGTGTGACCAGAAACGTTAACGCCGATGGCGGAGTCAGAGATGCGCGGTCCGGTGAAGTGCTTCTTTAGATTTGAAAACAATGTCCCCGCCTGTTTGAGGGTATCACATGGCTAATGTGACGGATAAATACATATTGTTTATTTTCTTGCGCAAAAGTGTTGATACAGCGACGTAAATTGAGCAGAAACAAAGAAGAGCGAAGAGGTTCGATGTTTCGACTCGCTCGTAGCGCACGTGAAGGTATCGCTCACTATTGGATAGTTGGATTACATTGATTGTAATCGATGTGAATTGAATCCACCTCTCGATGTAGATTGGATTTATCGCGGTTGTTTTGCGATAGCCTTAAAGTGGATTAGATTTGGAAGCGACGCTTGCGGTTGGATCTCGATCCAGTGCCAGTGTGCCCATTTTGAACCATTGCAGAGACTTTAGCAAATAGCTTTTTACACAACAGTGGCAACATAAGGAATTTGGCATCTATTAGTTACAAATTTTGTCTTCGTTAATGTTGAGGCAATTGGTAAACTTTAATAATCCTATTTTAGTGTCCATATATACTTAATTAAATGTTACGATGTATACTCAGTAAGACCAAGGTGTGGAAAGTAACGCAAATATATTTAGACCACTAATGTGTCTAAAATGAAATGAATGACCTAATTATGTAGTATGCAAAATTGTGAGACGCATGTTTTTGAAAGTTGACGTTTGAAAATATATAGATGCAGTTATCATGCTAATTGCTTCTTTTCCTATTGCGATACAGGTCTTGTAACTCAGTGGTATGGTTCCAGTGGTCATTCCTCTTCTCCTTACGTTCGTGGAGGCATGCAGTATAGCAATGGAATCGCTACTGTACCAAGAGACGGTCTCTATTACGTTTACGTTCAAATGTACTTTCGGAGCAGCTCAAGTTCCAGCTACTATGTGCATGTCTGCGTTGCCATCAACGGATCTTGTCAGTTTTACTCGCACACGCAGACTCAAGACGACAGGGGTTATTACTACACTCCCTATTCTGGACGATCTCTTTTACTCAAATATAGAGATCAACTATCTGTGCGTTTCTCATGTAGTAATTGTAACTTCAATTTTTCTCCTCAGTATGCTTCCTTTGGTGCCTTTTTGATCTAGAGGTTCTATCAACCTCTCTACGAATTGCTTTCTACTTTGTAACCAAACTGTGCCTCTTTTCTAAACTTTCTTTATTGTCTTTTTCTTGTATTAGCGTTTGACTTACTCGTAGATGTGTTTTCCCAATTACACAATTTCTAATATGTGTGTTATACATGAATTATTTCGACGTTGACGTCGCAATGCCTCCAAACTTGTAAAGCCAGATATTTTGATCATAATGTTTATAAGATAATGTCAACAGTAGAACGTCCCACCTGATAGTGGAGGGCCAGAAATTACTCGTCAAGTTTCCTTTTTGCGAAGCCACTGTTTCAGATGTTAAAACTATCATGACAAGATGTATATAGCATGCATTCTCAGAAATTTTATGTCTAGACAAATGTCCATATATATATATATATATATATATATATATATATATATATATATATAACCAAGAGCAGAATCTGAGAATGAAGCGTCACAATGCACTTTGTGAAGTAGTCTTTAATGCACTCCTAGTGGATGATTCTCGCTGTCGTCGAGAAATGCGATACAGTAGCACAAGCAATTCAAGACCTGCTGATATTTTCAACCGAATTTGGAACATGGTCTTCCGACATATTTTGACTTGATTATCCGAAACTCCTTACAGCCATCCTACCTTGTTCAAGCAGCCACTTGTCCAGGGGCAGCGGCTGCAGCAAGAGAGATTGAGAAAGATCAGCGGCATGATGCGATGGTTTCGAACACTGGAGGTATTTTTTATCCCCTCGTGGTGGAGTCTTTAGGATTATGGACACCGAACAGTTTATTTTCTAGAAGGGTTGAAGCTGTTGCTTTTGTGATTAATATCTGCCAAAAATATGTAAATTGCATATGACATTTGAAATACTGTCAATTAAGATGGAGCTGAGAGTGTTGCCGAGTAAACCCATAGGCTGGAAAGCTGATATAATTGTTGCACTGTAGTTCATGTCTGGAAACCGAGTTGGTAACTCATTAGTGAATGAGGCTCTGAAGCCGGGAAGGCTGATTGATTATAGGCCAAACCCGCCATGCTTCAATGGTGAAGTTGCTACACAGATTCATTTATTGAACCTTAATATATCGAAGATGTAAATGTTGATCAATATTGTAACTCATCGGCCGCAGGTCGGACAAGATTAGGAATGAGTGAACACGCTAAAGGATTGATCTTAGGAATGTGAAATATTTAAACAAAAGCATAACACCTTGGACATTATCCAATTCCGTCGACTTGTCACATACTTCTGTTCCTAATTCGCTTACTCCAGACTGACATCTTTAATGACAAACTCAGCGTTTGCTTTTGGGATGGTCATTATTCTTGATTATTCTGTATGTAGTATATATAGATCGAGGTCATACGGCTACTATGGTTAATCTCCAGATTAGGACAGGCTGTCTGTCTGTCTGTCTGCCTGTTTGCCTGCTTGTCTTTTTGTCTATCTGTTTGACTGTCTGTCTGTCTATCCGTCTGTCTGTGTGTCTGTATGTCTGTCTGTTTGTCTGTTTGTCCAATACATATATTTTCATAAATCAGTACTATTACAAGCTATATAATGATTGAAACTAAATAACTGCAAAAACTACGCAAACGAAAAGGAGCTTTAGGCTCTACACATACATTGATTTAATAATTTTCAACTGTAGTGTTCAGTGTGTGAACTCTATATAACTTGTCTACTATAACTTTATGAAGGTTTCTCTGCAGTTGAATGGATGACAGATCTCCATTTAGTCTCCAATTTGGCCTTCTTTTTCTTTTCCTCATCATCTGTTGACGACGCGGCCAGCTTGTTCAGATAGTTGGAGGCATGTATCTCCATCGATCAACATGTTTAAGAACCAAGGGAACAAAAGATGGTTTGAAGACTCCTGGAAGAAGCTCTTTGTTGTATTTAACCTCTCTACTTTTCTCGCTCCTTAAGACCAAGATACCTGCTCTGCTAGCAGCCAATGCTAGCAATTCAGTGCATCAGGGATGCCCTAGAGAAATGTCTAGTTCTGTGTCGTGGCCAATTTGTGCATTGATAATTATCAACAATGCTTGGTCTGTTTTCGTTGCTGAGGTATTCTTGCGTTGGTTCTTTGCTGTGCTGGAGGTTCAGTTTGGACAAACACTTTGACCAGACAAGCACAATAGCATTGTGTGTTTGAATGGGTCCCCATCCAGTGTTGCATGTGACCAGGTGGTAGCCTTCTTGGTCAAAATCTCTTCCACAATCACATCGTCCTGTAGATTGTGATATCTTGCAGCCCACCCTTATCAGGGTTGTCAAATTAAATGTCGTCTGTCTGTCTGTCTGTCTGTCTGTCTTTCACATATATTTTCAAACATTCATCTATCATACAAAGAGTGCTAGGCAATGACATAATGTTTTAGGTGCTACAGTACACAGGAAAAAGCACTAAAAAACAGTAACAACTTAACTTAAAAGATAACCCAGGTCAGCCTAGTGGCTAAAGAACTGGGTTGAGTACTTAGCGCTACTTGTGTCACTTGACAAGCTTGCCATCTTCCTCAGTCTGTCTGTCTGTCTGTCTGTCTGTCTGTCAGTCAGTCAGTCTGTCTGTCTGTCTGCCTGTCTGTCGGTCTGTCGGTCTGTCGGTCAAATAATATCTATTTCAAGCATACATCTGTAATACAGTGCTAGCAAGGTAACTAACTATATAACGTTTCACAACTACAAGAGTTTACTAAGACTACATTTTCAAACAAACACATAACACATATTTAAGCGAGAACAATGCGAACTACTCCGAGCAAACTTAGTGGCTGAAAGACTGGGTAGAGTAATCTATAGTACAGTCAAAGTAATTATTGAGAGCTGAGATTTTCCTAATTATGACATTAGCATTGCACATTTGAAGTCAAGTTGAAAATGACTTTGTCCACATGTCTAGAAAGTTAGCAGCGTTAGGCGACCAAGTTCGCCACGTGACTTCTTGGCTTGCCTTATTTTCCCCAGACCGGTTTTCCTCATCTCACCCATTGTCCAAAGCGTTTTATGACTAAGGGAAGAACTGACTGTTGATCCAACTGATACATTATTTTCCATATTTTGCCTTCTTTTAGATTCCTCTCTTCTCTTCTTTCTGCAGCAGCACTGTCTTAATCAGATGACTTTAGAAAAATATATTTCAAAGCTCCAAGGATGTGGATGATCTATATGCAGGTCCACTTGCAACCCTTATCAGGTTCGAAAGCCAGTCTGTCTGTCTGTCTATCTGTCTATCTGTCTGTCTCTCTGGTCTGTCTGTGTGTCTGTCTGTCTGTGTGTCTGTCTCTCTGTCTCTCTGTCTCTCTGTCTGTCTGTCTCTCTGTCTCTCTATCTCTCTGTCTGTCTGTCTCTCTGTCTCTCTGTCTCTCTATCTCTCTGTCTGTCTGTCTCTCTGTCTCTCTGTCTGTCTGTCTGTGTCTCTGTCTGTCTGTCTGTCTGTCTGTCTGTCTCTCTGTCAATGGTATTATATTTTCATATATCAGAACTATTACAGACTAAATCAAATTAAGCAAAGCACAATACACTACATTACAATGACAACTAAAAAACAAAAAACTGAACACTGTCTGTCTGTCTCCCGGATAACATGGATGGACATCACAACGTGCATGGCCACCATAGAAGACGTCTAGCGCTGACGCGAGGTAAAGATGCGTACAATCCATGATGACAATGTTGATACAGAGAAGTAGACAATATGGGTAGAGGAAGACATTACGGCGTACATGGCCACCGTAGAAGACGCCTAGCGCTGACGCGAGGTAAAGATGCGTACAATCCACGATGACGACGTTCCAACAAAGGAAATGTTGGCGCAAAGACACGAAGAGGGAATTAACAAACAATGACTTGTAGACAGCAGACTGTGCAGATGAAAAGGTGAGCAAACAAACGATGAAACACGAAAGGGGGCCCCAATGGCCAACAGAGTCATAAACGGCGTTAGCGGTCGAAGCCGCGAACGATGACTTGGACGACGACTTGAAAACTCTTCTCCTTGATCCTTGAGATGAACAGACTAGAAATGTGTGGTCCGCCACTCTTCATCCGGTCTGTCTGTCTGTCTGTCTGTCTGTCTGACAGTCTGTTTGTCTTTCAAAGTCATTTCAATATTGATAAAAACTTTAACTCGACGAAAATGTAAAGCTAAAGCAATTATGCTAGTATCCTACATTGGACAGTCTGATATATAAAGCATATTGCAGGAAACAACAGCAACAACTAATGAATAAAATTCTGAATGTCTAGTTAGTGTCATCCCAGTTCTCTACCCTTGCCTCAGAGATTGCTCTCAATTTTCTCACAATGATATTAGAGTCACATTTCTGTAGACACACTGACAATCTCCTCCTCTGCCGTTGAACAAATTGAGCTATATTAGACTTCATTTCCAGCTGTATTACTCTTCTTGTCAGCTTGTCCAGTTATGACTCTGTCTCTTTTCCCCAATAACCAAAATGTTCAAAAGGCAGTGGAATAAAGTTGTGTGACGAAGGTCAGGGTGCTCTTGGCTTGAATATTTTTACTTCTCCCATTTGGTAGCTGCAAATTTATCTTTCAAGTATGCCCGGTTGATGCTATCCTTGCTGAATAGGTGTGCCAGTGACTGAGTGAGACATCTAATTCCACGTTGGCCTCAAAACCAGTATCGTAAACAAAGATATCAGATCGATTATCGCGTTTGAGGTTCTGTCTGTTGTCTGTCTGTCTGTCTATCTGTCTGTCGGGTCAGTCTGTTTGCTGGTTTGTTTGTCTGTTGTCCATTTGTCTGTTTGTGTACCTGTCTGTCTTTCATTTGGGTATCTGTTATGAGTCTTTGTGTTTGTTTGTCTGTCTGTCTGACTGTCTGTCTGTCCATTTCTTGGTCAATAAATTCTTTATACAGCAGGCTTAATTATGCATTATTGCTAATACATGTCAAAAATGTTAAAAATGTAAAAGATTTATCGGCATTGTCTGTATTTTGTTTGTCTGCTATCTGTCTTATTTTTCGTTTATCAATACATGCATATACATATATTTTTGTAAACTAACTATAGCATAATAGTTACGTTTCCAACACATCTAGTGCATACATGAGGACTGACAGGACAAAACTACACTGTATACTAGATATTTACTAAATGCACACTCATGTACACGCACACACACACACACACAAACACACACACACACACACACACACACACACACACACACACACACACACACACACACACACACACACACACACACACACACACACACACACACACACACACACACACACTCACACACGATAGACTGTCTGTCTGTCTGTTTGTCTTTTTGTTTGTCTGTCTGTTTGTCTGTCTGTCTGTTAGCTGTCGCTTTTTCTTCTTTTGTTCGTTAGGTGTCTTTTTGTTGGGCTGTCCGTCTGTCCGTTTATTTCTTTGGTAGGCATCAATACTAATACATGTGATAAAATATACTATCTTTTTGTTTGTCTCTCCTTTCTATATAATTTTTTCATAGGTAGAGAAGACAATTTGAAATGGCTATTTAGAGAGATGCAATGCGAGGGTGGAACTTTTGTTACAACAAATTTTCTTCAGGAAATTTGGAGATTGTATCGGTATTATATTTGGAGTATCGTAGCCCAGCCTGTGTTTCTTTGTCAGTTTGTCTGTTTGTCTGCGTTGTTGGTTTGTCTCTAGTGAAGTAATGATCAACAGTAATGATTCCCATTTCATTTTTAGATTGTTTTTGGTTTACATCATATGAGATCAAGCAACTTCCAAGAGTCAGTTTTCTTCAGCTATCAACTTGGTCATACAAATATGTGCTTCATTATTAGGGAAACGTGCACTGCGCTGTTACAAGTTCTTTAGCCTGAGGATATGAAAGCACCATCTAATAGAGAGGAATGGAAAGGGATCACCCGAGGTTGAGTTTGGAAAGCTCTAGAATTTCCAAACTGTTTTGGTGCCATTCATGCAAAGCACATCACCACACAAGCTCCTATTCTTCAGGATCATCCTATTGCAACTACAAGGGATCGAGGACGCCTATTTGTTCTACTGACTGTATGTGATGCACATTACATGTCTATTATTGTCGGCATTGGAAATTTAGTTGACAATGCGACTGTAGCATTTTCTTCAGTTCAGAGTTTGGCAGGGCACTTGAAACCGGTGATCTTGTCTTTAATGCACGCACCTACAAGTCTACGACGTACTGCCATTGAGGTATATTTGCTGTATGTGGTTTAGTTGAAGCATTTTCAGTGGAATATGCTTTGAGCGTATGTCGGCAGAAATCTGGCAGATTCTGAGGCCGTGTTTGACTATGACTTGAGTCATACCAAGAGTGTCGTCGAATTGAGCTTTGGAATACTAGCTGCAAGGTGTCAATTTTCAGAAAGCCAGTCATCACATTCCCAGATAACGCAGTAATTTTAACAAAACGCTTCTAGCCTCATAAGCAATTATCAGAGAACCACTTAGGAAATTAATGAAACCACTATATGCAGCATATGGTATACAAGTATTAATGTGCTTGTATAATAGAAATGATGCGATGAGTGTTGAGTTGCCTTCACGTGTTTAAACATAACACTAACAATGTAGGTAGACAGAGTCTCATTGAATCTAAACATCATTTATCTCACCATTATCTGAAAGCTAATTTCCGTGTGTCTTTTGTCTGTCGTTCTGTCTTACCTGACTGGCTGGCTGTTTGTATGTCTGTCTGTCTGTCTGTCTGTCTGTCTGTCTGTCTGTCTGTCTGTCTGTCTGTCTGTCTGTCTGTCTGTCTGTCTGTCTGTCAAAGGTATTTTATTCAATAGAACAAAGTACGTACAGATGGAGGCTAAATCCTCTACAACACAATGTCCTCATCAGTCCAATTAACTACACACGTGCTTGCTCCTTTACTAAAAAAAAAAAAAAAGTAAAGGCCAAATGGCCTTGGAAAAACACAAATTAACTAGCATCATCTAAAAGTCTCTCCACTTTCCTGTAGATGACTCGAGCATTGGCTTTTTGTAGCTGAATGGACATGCGCTCCCTCCAATGTGTCTTGAATGAGGAGGCATTTGTTGTTCCATAGGCATCTGTCTGTCTGTCTGTCTGTCTGTCTGTCTGTCTGTCTGTCTTTCTGTCACTCATTAGCAATAGTCTCGGACTACAAGTAGAACATTTCATTTTAACAATAACTGTTTGTAGTAGTGAAGATTGTTGACAATAAACTTGATTCTGTCTGTCTGTCTGTCTGTCTGTCTGTCTGTCTGTCTTTCTGTCTGTCTATCTGTCTGCCTGTCTGCCTGTCTGTCGGTCTGTCTCTCTGTCTGTCTGTTAGTCTGTCTGTCGGTCGGTCTGTCGGTCTGTCTATCGGTCGGTCTTTCTGTTTGTCTATCTGTCTGCCTGTCAATGGTAGTATATATTTTTCATTAATCACAGCTATTACAAACAAACGCAAACTACAGATCGCTAATAGTGTTGTCAAAAGTCAAATACATTTTCTAAACATATTTCCAAGGACCAAAAGACCTGGAAGACTGCATTTGACAGTCTGCCTGTCTGTCTGTCAATACATATATTACAAACATTGAAGTAGTACACACCATCTAATCAAAGCAACGAAATACTACCCAAGCCCATAGTGCTTATATTACTACGACTTTTTAAGTTTTCTCTCTGTTTGTCTGTCTGTCTGTCTGTCTTTTGGTCTATTACTACCAAAACTATTTAAAATGTTTCAGAAACACAATCGAGTCATACACGTCACAATTTACTGTTAGTACGTCCTTTGTCTGTCGGTTAGGTTGCCTGCTTATATGTGTTGTGTACAGTTTGCAATTTACAGTTGTGTGTCTGTGTGTGTGTGTGTCTGTGTGTGTGTGTGTGTGTGTGTGTGTGTGTGTGTGTGTGTGTGTGTGTGTGTATGTGTGTGTGCGTGTGTGTGTGTGAGTGTGTGTTTGTGTATGTGACTGCATGTGAGCATTTTCCATTCTTCTCATTTATCAAACTTTAGGGCTATTCTGGCAAAAAAGGTGACACTGGATTATCCGGCAAGAACGGAATTAAGGCAACATTAACTTTGTTTTAAATTTTTGCAATGAGCAATAACCAAGTTGTAATGCGCAGGGCGACCCGGGTTCAAAAGTATCAGCTGGTGCAAGAGGTCCCGTAGTAAGTTCCGTTCAAGAGAAAATTTAATTTGCTAATTTATTGTGTAAGCGTCCTCCTGGTGCAACTGGTGAGATTGGAAAACAAGGAGTGTCGGGCCCACTAGGAGTAACTGGAGATACTGAACCGGAACTAAAATTATTTAGTCATTTTTGAGTACTCGATTTGTATAATTATCAATTGCATTTGTTAGGGTCCAGTAGGTCCTCCAGGTTTGACTGGTATTAAAGGAGTTCAAGGAATAAAGGCTATTTTATACACGTTGTGATAACGCAACAATTGTGTGTGCAAAATTGTATTTATTTAACAACAGAACCTATATATGTCACTTGAAGTACTCGATATTGCTGGCTAGTTTGCATTATAAATTTAACTTATATTATATTTTATGAGACCATCGGGGTAGTTACTGATTTATAATTTATGCAATTAACACACTAGACTATTGTTTAGAAAGTACAATATATTACAAATTTATTGACTAGTTTTGATACCATACAATGTGAGTTTTATTGGCATGCAAATGTTCTATATCCATTACCATTTCTTTGTATCTGATAGGGAGGCCAAGGATACCAAGGATCACAACGTTTAGCAGGTTTTGATAGAAAACCGGTATAACAAACGATGCATTTGTTATTTTAGAGTTATCAGTTATTATTTGTAATTTTACGTAGGACCCACCAGGACTTCCGGGACCAGATGGTCCTGCTGGGGAAAAAGGTGGTAAGGTCTTTAGGAATTGCAAGCTACATAAGTTTTGAATGGTATTTATAAGCCTTACTTTGCAGGGCGTTCGTGGCTTTATAGGTCACAAAGGAGAACCAGGCGGGAAAGAAATACCAGGACCTACGGTAATTGATTAAAATTGTATTTATCTACTTTATCTACTTTAAATTTTTAGGTCGACGAGAATACAAGAAATTTAATGAAAAAATTGTTGTGACCCTGTAACTGGAGTTCAGTTGATAATAGAAGAAATCATAGAAAATGTTAGCAAATGTGTTACTCCAATGTAATAATTATTGACCGAAATGTTTGTTAGATAACTCAATGAAAATTGATTTGTGTGTAAATATCACAATCGCGACTGAAATTGGTCTATTTTCATTTAAATATTTCTATTTTTACAATGGTTATGACAAACCAGCGTTTCAAGTGGAGGAAGTGGCGTTAGTGGAAGCAGCTATTCCTATGGTAATATCTGAGTGTAAAACTATGGAATGATGTCATAATGGACATTTAGTTAACTTTTAAAGATTATACAATTATAGAAACACAAACACACACGCACTCACGCACGCACTCACTCACGCGTGCACGCACAAAACAAGGCACACAAACACAAACACACACACACACACACACACACACACACACACACGCACACACGCACACACACACACACACACACACACACACACACACACACACACACACACACACACGCACACACGCACACACACACACACACACACACACACACACACACACACACACACCGATAAGGCAAGAGCTCAAGTGCAGACACAAATAGAATCATATTATTGATAATGTTAGTTTACGGCTGATAAATTATTTAACAAACAAACTGTACATGCCATGCTAATAAGAAAATCAGTGTTGAAATGATTTTAGCTCAAAATTTTAAAAAATTTGATTATTGCGAAAAGTACAACTTGAACTGATTTTCATAAATTCAGCACGTACTTCATTTCTATTCAAATTGATATTGCTTTATCAATTACTTATGCTATTTTACAATGATGCGTATTATAAACCATGTATAACATGCGTGAGTTTTACTATGCTTTTTGTTTGGTGAAAAGGTTTACTTGACTTTGTGTAGCCTCGTACTTCCAGACCAGAGTGCGCGCGAAGCGCGCGAGCTCTAATCCGGACCACAACAGTACTAAAATGATTTTGGAAGTACTTATCAAAAGCGATACCAAATTGTAGTCTAACAATGTAGTACCGATTTACCTAGATCCACATATCATTTGTAAATGACATGAGATCTCGCGAACGAAGAAGAGACGTCTGCCGTGTTTCGGCGATATCTTTCTAGCGGCATGAAACGAAAACTCTTTGATTCTTCGGCAGACTGCTGCTTGCTTGACTAATCGCTCTATTAGCGAGACTGCTGCTCGACCAGTTGTCAAAGGTGATTGTCTAGCGACGCTGCTGTGCATGTCGTGTCACCTCAAGCTTGAAAACATCGAAGAACTGGAGCTGAAACTAAAAATATGATTTCTGCGTGCACCAGAGTGTTCATCACGGATATGGCGTGTACTTAGCCGCCCACGAGGATTTCACGAGCACAATCAGTGTTAGTGCACTTATCATAATCAATTGTTGCAAAAGCAATCAAAATTTGCAACTAAGATTTCGGTTCTAAGACGCTGATTTGCTTAGAAGGCTATTTCCGAAATCATTTTAGTACTGTTCTGGTCCAGACTAGAGATCGCGCGCTGCGCGCACTCTCTGGTCTGAACGTTCGAGGCTAGACTTTGTGTATCAATTAATGATACATCAGGAAACTAAACTTTGTGTATCAATTAATGATACAGAAGAAAAATAAACTTTTGGTAAATAAAGAATTGATAATTTATAAACAAATGTTGCTGTTTCTTCTCATTTCTTTCTTCGTTTACTAGTGGAATGAAATCTTGTTTATGGCATTTCCACGTATTCCAATCTCAACATGTACATCTAATGAAAACCAGAAAATTACAATCAAATCAATTTTTAGCTTATAAGTGAAATAGTGGAAAATGAATAATCATAAATATTCAAACAACGAGAATCTGGTAGATGAGGCGTTTTGATTTTACTTTTATATTTGTATAGTTAGTGATTGGATGAGTGAAGATGAATAGGCCGGGGCTTTTAGACTAGCAAGGTAATTTTTTATCATGATACCCCTGGACCAGACATAATTTCAGTGTCTTTTATGATTTCATGGATTTCTGGTCATTAAGCAGAAAGGGTTTTGAGAAGTGTAGGATTTCATTTGATGTTACCCTTACGTGATCGTGATCATATCGCATAAGGTTTCTTAATTAATTAACGTTAATTGCCCGGTCAATATCCAATTTAAAGTTGCGTTGATAAGCTGGCGGTGATTTATAACGAAAAATATGGCATTATGGCGGTATGATTAACACCAATCCTACAACAAACGCTATAGATATCTGTAACTCATCTAACAACTAATGCAAATTGAAACGCACTTGAAGTGCAAACACTCGGCTGGTATGCAGCTGGACTGTAATTAGTTGCGTCGTGATAGAATTCTATGCACACTGCAAGAATATGTATGAAACGCTGCTTCCCAGAAGGAAGGTCTACTCTATTTATAAACGCTACTCTGAAACACACCAGTCTAGTTTCTAGTTTAATCCAACATGACAACTCAAAAGGTGCTGAAAACAGCTTCACATTGTTAACTAAACCCTGTCAAGGCATATCACCTATACACAAATCTTTATCACAGTCTTACACATGTGATAAGCACTACATATGTATTAAAACAAGTATACAGAGTATAATCGCTCATTTCTATCTATAAAAGACTCTTGGTTGCTTTTTTTACTTATTCCTATTCAAGACCAGTACATTCTGTCTGTACGTTGAACGATGAAAAGATGCACAAACATAGTCAGATCCTTCTTTGCTTTCAGCAATGAAAGCATGATGGCAGCATCCAAGCTTTCTGAAGCTTTGTATCTAGAGACACGGCGTCTAGCAACCCATTATTGTTTACGCATTCTATGTGCATAAGCTTGGTCAGCTGTTTCTGCAGCTTTCCTGGTAGCTGCCCGTTCTATTTGACGCCTTCTACGTGCATCAGCTTTAGTCGGCTGTTTCAATTTTCTTTCTGGAAATTCATTCGCGTTTATGCTGTCTATATGAATACATGTAACCTGCTCTATCACCAGCAGGTGCCAAAAACTGTAACCCAATCTCTAACTCGAAAACTGACTTTAACCCGGCAATTGCCTTGCTCACTCATGATGAACTGTGCATTAGAAAACGAAAAGCAAAAGATCGTAGCTGAAAGCCCGACAGCTACAAACACAGTAACCGTCTATCAGATATTACAAAGGCACCGTCTACAACAATCTGTGTTCACCAATGATCTTCGTTCCCCCAACAACGAACGGCTGATTTTATAATTATATAGCCGCGAAAACAGTGCTCCGATAATGTACTTCACTTGCAACAAACGACTGCAACAGTGCAGAGAAATCCTACGAAACAAGGCAAATGCTACCATTTACTCAACGACACTTCACCTACATAATAGTCCGTAAATCTTACCACTAATTTCTTCCACGACGCCGACAGACGCTACGCACAAAATGAGCAAGCACTCATCTTTAGCTAATTATAAGCTGTCTAGCAATATATCAGACAGTAACAACCAGAGTAACAAAAATTCTATACGACACACATCTACTAGATCCAGTTCGTATTGCAAATCAGCACTCTATCTAGGAAGAAATGGACTATGACACTCACAACACAGTTCCACAGATCGATGAAACTACTTTGTCTTGTAACTTTGGGTTGAGTCCGTGAAACAGTGAATTACCTGAGTTTGTCTAGAAACAAAGCTATTCAGAACAGTGAATCTATGCTTGCGCTAAATAGATAATACCGCCTACATCCGTCTAGTCGGAGGTCGACAAGAATCACTACTGTAACCAGAGGATCCGCCTCGGGTTAATTAAATAATAAACATTGTTTAATATGTTGTTTGTTGCCTATCTATTTGGGACAGGTCGAGTCACCCAGTTGTACTATGGCAGTGGATATTCTCATTCTACGTTCTTGGAGAAATGAAGTATAGCAATGGAATCGTTACTGTACCAAGAGACGGTCTCTATTATGTTTACGTTCAGATGAGGTTTCACAGCCACTCAAGTTCCATTCCATACAAAGATGCTTACTTCTGCTTTGCAATCAATGGCTCTTGTCAGTTTTACTCGTACACAACGACTCAAGATTACGGCGATTACTGCTCTCGCTATTCTGGACGATCTTTGCTACTCAGGAAAAAAGATCAACTATCCGTGTAATTTCGAAGTGATGGTTGTTATCAGTTCCATACTCTTTATATCTTCTTCGGAGCATTTATGATCTAACATTTGATCAGTCTGTTAAACTTTCTTCCTGCTCTACACGACAAGACATTCTTTGTCCAAAACGTTTAGCATTGCTTTCTTATAATTGACTGTTGAATTTATTTAGTAGTGCGACATACACTAGTACTTTGTGTATCCCTGGTTGTCATAAATATCTAGATGTTGACTCGTGAAATAGCCATAATTTGTTGCCTAGTGAACTCTATCATACCTATTCACATTACACTTCAAAGGGCAGGATATTGAATGCTCTTCATAGTTTTTTCATCTACTGCTTTCTACTACTACAGTATTGTTTTAGTGCTGCATGCGTATTAGAGTGTATTAGAGCTGCGTACTAAACATTTCAGTGCTGCAGCATTAGCCACAAAGCATTATACACAAAGTATTAGACACAAAGCATTATGAATGATTCATTTCTTTCTCACCTAAAAGGTACAGTTCCCTCTTGGTGCACATAGCATTAAGCTTAAAGCATTATACACTGTGCTGTTTTCTCATTATGTTAATGCTAAGTATTAGTGCTGCAGCAATTGTTTTGCCATTGGTAGCACGCTATGCGCGGAGGTGGTTTCAGCGCTTTTTGACCGTTGCTGGGGACACCCACGCACTTTCATAGCTTAGCGAAATAATCGTTAGACGAAGCGATGACAGATAGGACGGTGGACATTTGTTGCAAGAATCTGTTCGTGTTTGGAAAGCCATAGTCAGTTGGGTGGAGTTGGAAGAAACAAAGCCATTTGTGACAGATGTACGGCTATATTAACTCCTCTCCGCGAGACAATTTGACGAGAAAGTCAGTTTTTGTCCTTACTATAGGTATACGGACCTCACTTGCAAGTATAGTGCAGAACATAGGTAAAGAATTTGACTCAAATCTGTATGTCTATAGCCTCTTATGTACAAACTCAACAAAAAAGATGTACTCGTGATAATAAGCAGTCAATCGAAAGCCGAAACCGCGTCCTCCGTTCAAATTAACCTACCGTTGGATCTTCCGGATGCAACAATCTGTATGCTAATGTTGCCATTGCGATGAACGCATATTCTAAAGCACGTATAACGTGTGGTAGTGTTAATGACGATATTTTATTAGGTCGATTGTATTTCGTAGTGTGAAATGAATCAATGCGTCCTCCCGTTCGAACTAGGATTACTCTTTCAATGCGTTCCAATTGTCAAAAGGCTTTAAATCATCTAAAAGGTAACATTTATTAATTATTTATTTTTCTTTAAATATTTACTTATTACTTAATTATTATCGTTAAATCGTTAAATTATAAATAATGAACACTGCATGCTTTATTACTAGTAATTATAGCTGTGTTTACGTAATTACACGATCATCCACGATGATTAGTGTAATGCATTCTACAAACGAGATGCGTCCGTAATTGAATAAAGCAGACATAGTGCTTTCCAAAATTACCCGTATAATCTCAGTCCGTTCTAATGTTACATGACAGCAGCCCAATTTCGCCCAACTGACATGACTTCTGGAACGGAATATAGTCCAACGTCTTAACGTTGGTTAGAACGTAGCGTCTGGGCGAACGGTGTCAGCATCGTTACGGTATCACGCTGACGTTACGCTGGGTTGACGCTCGTTAATTAAACCAGCATGAAAGCCTACCAAAGAAGTCTTTCACCGTCGTACGTTACTCTTGTCTCCGCCATCGACCAGTAGCTATTGCTTCTTGTCACAAATCAATTAGGTTGGAATGTTGCGCGATATATCAGAGTAAACTTGATAGTTGAGCATTATGATCACGTTAGAATAAAGCGTATGAGGCGGTTTTCCAAATACAGACTACTAATTAATAGGTGTAGGTTTAAAAGATTTGCTTCACCGCCTCGTGTAGACTTTAGTATTTGCTTAGGCCACAAAAGATCGTGCTTCCGCATCACAAAATCACCTTCAATCTACGGCAAAAAGCACACATACGGTAATAATGCGGCTGTAGAGTAAAGAGGCATGGCGTCACGTGATTATGCGCATGCGCAGTAACGCACTTTTGCATCATGCAAGCAAGTTTGTACAGTACTACGGCTTCTTTCGTAGAAGAGAAAGCGATTACAAGTCGTTCAAGATGATCTATATGCAGTCTAGCCTTTAAACTCCCTTACAAATAGCCGGCATTAACTACTATTTAGCACGTTTTGTCAAGTGTTTATAATAATTACCTTTAATTGCCTTTAATTACCTTTACTCCGCCTCCGTTTAGTACCAGGGTTTCCGTTTGCCGTCTTTCCGAAATTGAACACCGCTTTCGCTTGACAAACTATAGTTCAAAAGAATCGCTATTAACGCATGCTTCCGTTCTATGCTATAGATGATTAAATAGCCAATTCATATCTGGAGGCGTGGCTGATCCTTAACATTCGTGACGTCATGAAACCCCCATCCGAAAATCCTGAATCCGCACCTGATAGGAGCAATATGGTAGATCAATCCTTTAGATTGAATAGTCTCTCTAGTAAAACTACGAACTACAGACTACAAACCACAAACTACAAATTTAACAGTCCCCGTTCAACACCAAAAGATCGATTGAACGTGTTGCATCCATGGCGGGACAAACTGCCACTGAACACAAGTACTAT
Source organism: Corticium candelabrum (assembly GCF_963422355.1). NCBI lineage: Eukaryota > Metazoa > Porifera > Homoscleromorpha > Homosclerophorida > Plakinidae > Corticium > Corticium candelabrum. The sequence continues at coordinate 4,012,317 of NC_085104.1, forward strand.
ACAAATTTTTTGTTGCAATCCGCAAAGTAAGCAAGAAAGAAGAGTCGTTTTAGCACGACCCCTCCTCGATGTTGTTCTCCTCTGTGTTCTTAAAAACCTATCCTAAAACATTGATTGACTACTTTCATCGTTAAAATAGTGTATAAAACCGTTCAAGAGAAGTTTCATGTCCAAAAAGTAGGTTTGTAGCGTCCTCAGAATGCCATATACGGGCTTTGATTGACTATATCCGGGTACCGCAGGCAGCTTCTAACGAGTGAAATAGTTGCAGTTACCTCAAATTTTCATCTTGTAGCGGTAAACTCTTACTCCAACAGAAAACACCATTTGAAATACGTTGGGATTGTGGCAAAATATGAAGGCCAAACGTCTAACAGATTGTGCCCAGCGTACCCCAACGCGCTCTTCACTTAACAGCTGCTGTTTGATTCACTTTGCACATTTTGGAATGCCAACAAACGAATTTTTGTTGTAAGTGAGTCTAGAAAACAGCTGCGAAGTGAGCAATTAGTCCCGACAAGGTTGCATCTAAACTCAAAACCAGGTATCTTTTTGGCTGCTGAACGGAGACTATACAAACGGGCCTGACTGAAGGTCGATCCACATTTAGAATTTGGAATAAGTGCTACAAAATGTCTATATCGCATTTTTTATGCATAAGCGCTGTTCTTGGATTTCTTATGTATCTTGTTCCGTCTTGATTTGTTGTGGCTGCTTGGTCTGGTTGAGGATACACAAACGGGGAGAAGAAAGAAAATCGTACATATTCATTTCGAAAAATTATTTTAAAATGGAAAGTAAGGGAAAAACAATTATTTGGAAAAGTGATCATGTTTATCATAGTTTTGCTTGTTGGCATGAGGTACAATAATGTTTTACTTAATTATTACCGGTTGTACCGTTGTACTTCATCATCTAATATAGTAGAGCTGGTATTGCATGAGCGATGGTGTGGAGGCCATATCTGTATTCCAACTTTGTCGCAGGAGTTCGTTTGTTGAAAGGACTAACATATTTAGTAAATTTAAGAAAAGTTAAGACATGTAGCAAGCAGCAATGCATATTTATTTATTAGTTACAAACATCTTTGTACCGTGTATATTTATAACAACATGAAAGGGGATCCAAGATTTTCACCAAGGACAGGCGCGGTCCGTCAGGTTTGGTAATGACGTCACCAGTAGTTAGTCACGTGTCCATGTTTAAAGTTTTGCATCAGTTCAAATGAGGTCGAGTTTGTGATGTTTTTTATAACTATTTTGATGAAACACACGTGCACGTTAGTTCAAACGATAAATGGGAGTCGATGAAACGAGCACTCAAGCTCTACAGTACTATAGTAGTCCACGACGTGTACTCTGCAAAAAGTTTAGGCACTCGCCTCTAGCCCCTCTACATACATCCGCCACTGCAGTACCCTTACAAGGTAAACGCAGTTGACCTAAATGATAGCTTTTCACTTGTATTCATACCCTACAAATGTCGATATTTTATGTAGAAAAGTGAATTCTAGTCTACATAACAATAGTAAACTTACAACGTAGATTTAATGGCATCTTGAAGGCTTTATATGTTAAATTCAATCTTCTCTTTATTATAAAGCACATAAAGTGCAATGTTCAAACAAGCTATCCTTGTTAGTACTATCGTGATTGATATCGATTGATTGATATATTGATTGATTGTTTGTGTATATCAATTGTTTTTTCTTCGTGTATATCGATTATTTGTTTGTTCAGGGGAAGCAAAACATTGACTCCTTTTTAGCGTTTATTAATTGGACTTCACAATAAAGGCACAGGCTAGTTTGAAAAGTAGAATGCTGAAAAATGCTGAGAAATATCTCCTTGTCACAATTTGTCACACAGAACGCGAGGGTCGGATAGTCGTCTTCTCTGCATTGAACGGCTTTGTCTAGATCAACTTTTTTCATGAGTATATCACCGTGAAAACAGATAATTATAAAGTTTAGATTGTAGGACGCATTAATAAAGCATAAACTAGTTTACTACGACTGCATTGATGTGATCCAACAGAGAATTGGAGGCCGTTTCTTTCTAAAGGTACAGTAGTGTAGAGAAGTGAATAGACCGATTTATTGTATGCTGTCTTCCATCCTGCACCAATCCAGTGTATACACATATAGAGACGGAAGCACTAAGGATTTTTGTCAACTTAATTAATTACATAACAGTTGCTTTAGAAACGAAACAAAAAAATTTCTTTAAATATAACTTTACGGTCAATTTGATAAGTGTTAATAAATTATAGATTCTTAAAAGCTTACGCAATGGCTATGCAGACTCTTTGCAATCGCAAGGTTATGTCTGCTGCAAGATGTAGCAGATGTTCATAAAGAGGTATGTACCCACCATCAATCTAAATATGTTATTGCGGCAAGTATAACTATAAAAATTTACCATTAATAGTTTTTCAGTCTGTTCACCATAGAAAAAATAAGGGCATTAGCAATTCTCACATTGCGTATGCGTATACTAGTAATATTTACTCTTCAATAGAACTTTATTTACACCATCGTTTCCACATTTATGAACCTAAATTCTCTAAACCAAGATATTATACTGGTGTAAAAAATTAGGAATTGCTCGGGCTGCGCGATGGTAAAATTTATGTAAAATTCTGCAAATCGACTTCGTTTCATGCTTGGCCACAACGCCTGTAAGTAGTCTGTAGTCGTCGAAGTTCAGTAACGAGAGTTATGACATGCATACGGAGTATAAATGTAACAAAAGATTACAGAATGTTAAGTTCCCGTAAAAATTCTTAAGCAACGATAGCGATTGATTTTGCGTTAGCAGCTGCAGACAGGTATTTTTGTTGTATATTTTAGGCAAGCCCTGCCAATTGGAATAAATAGGATCGTTGATTCTCGGATCTGCATAATTGGTGTCATTTGTCTCTTCTGTCATGTTCGACAAATCAAGATTACTGGTCATTAGTTGGCAGATGTGGCACATTCCTAAAATTGACATACATAGCCAGCCACCTAGCGAACCACAAACATATAGCCTGCTTAGCTGGAGTCAGTTGATGATCATAATTTTTCAGTATTTACTCTCGCCAAGTCTAGTGACTTCTACAATATTCCGTTTCTTACGGCTCATAATTCAACTACCTAACTAATTTATCCGACTATAAGAAGAACTACAATTGCTTTTATAATTATTGTTTGCAGAGATTTTTAAATATATTTAATATTAATAAGCAGACATGAAGCAAACAAACATTTAGACATATGTTTTTGCCTTTTAGTTCACTGATACGGTAGAATCATTGACAGATCCATAATGGAAAGGGGTGGTATATCTCTAAATATCTAGAAGTATGGTCTGTCTGTCTGTCTGTCTGTCTGTCTGTCAGTCCGTCCGTCCGTCTGTCTGTCTGTCTGTCTGTCTGTCTGTCTGTCTGTCTGTCTGTCTGTCTGTCCGTCTGTCTGTAACATCAATCACGCCAAAACTACCAGGCCAATTGCCATGAAACTGTGCATGAAGACTATGTTTCACACAACAATGTAAACGCACATTTAGATGTGTAGGAGCTTTCACCAGTCGACGATTGGCACTACTTTCTGTTTAGGTTTACACGATTAAATAAGTAATATATTTGTATGTGCTTTATCCGCTTTGTTAGTAGACATGATTTTTTGCCTTAGTCTATCTAATCAACAATTTTACAATACCGTATTGTTTTAATAAACCAGCACTATACATTGAGTCATCGAGGACATTGTTACAGTGCGCATGCGTGTAACCATGTCTGCTTCTTTCGTGAAGGCTAAAGTTTGAGCGCACGTTATTTCCACCTAGTACCACGCGTTAGACCCGACCACTTCTATTTGCTTTCTACGCCCCTGACATTTCGATTGTACGAAATGACGATTTAAAGGGGCATTTTTTGAAGTCCACGAACCCGACCGTAATAGCAGGGATGCTGTTCCTCCTCAAAGTTTGCATGACGAAATGTGACTGCACGCTGAATTGATCAAGGTCGACAATGAAAGTGTCGCGTCTTCCAGAGTACTTTTGTGGCGGCACAATTTCTTGCACATCAAACTCGCCATCACGAATTTCTCTAGAAAGGCACACTGAATCTGGACAGTATGCACGGTGCGAGTCGCTTTTAGTTTGGACGTCGAACTAAGCAAGATATTTTGACCATATCCGGGTTCTAGGTGTGACGTGGAAACGGAGTAACAAATTCCTGTTAATTTGCTAAACGTGTACAAAAAGGGCAAATCAGCGACACGGGAATTGTATTAATTAAAAGTGAATCCTGCTTAATTAGTCCGGACAAAGCTGCGCCCTCTGCTAGAATACTCAGCTTTGGTCCTCGCACGTACTTACAGTCCACAATATCTGTGACCACGCCTACAACTGGTGGGCAATAGCCAGGTCTAGCCTATGCCACGATACGCCCCTGCACTGTTTTGTATAAGACGCTTGCAGCTAAGTGTACTCTCTTTTGTCAGATTGCAATTGCAAGCAATGCAACCGGATGTCACTCCACAAATAGGCAGCTCCTCCCTTTCTCAACGGTTCTCAGCGACATCTTCAACCGTGACAACAGAAATTCAATTTTGAAGGGTAGGGCTAAAAGTGCCAAGGTCTAATTTACCAGGAACTGTTGCGTATGAGACTAGCTCCGCCGTTTTCGTCCACTGTCACCCACTCACAAGGATGTAACTTATGTAAATATGAGTTTACAAAAATTGTTATTGGTCAGCTTTTCTAATGCAATATTGGTTAGAACATCATGCCAGGTTCACCAGACGTGCAATACAATGCTGCTATTCATCTTGCAATTACGCCACTCTTTGTCTTGTAACTGTTCAGCTCACTTGCTCTTCAACGTTCTTTCTACTCAAATTCAAAACTTTCTTTCGATCAGTTTAGAGATTTTGTGTACGTTTTTCCAGCGTTTCCACTAAATAGTTTGTGTGAAAGCAAACAAAGTCTATCTAGAGTGTTGTGGGTCTTGCAGACATGCAGATGTTTGATATGTTGGAGAAGAAGAGAGGGACACTGTGTTTGTATTTGCTTATGACTATGATTTGCAACGTCGTTTTGACTGTATCATCAACCGATACGAATGACAACAATAGCATGTGCATTGGAGAAAAGGGAGAAAAGGTTAGTAAATTACACTTTGTCTAGTTTCCGTCTTGATGCTTTATCCTAATTTTTGTGCTGTTGTAGGGAGACGTTGGCCATCAGGGTCCTCAAGGAGTACGCGTAAGTCTTTCGTCGCTCGAAATTGTGCATGTGTGTTAGAAGAGTATACCAGGTTTAGGTATCTACTAGTATAGCACATGCGAGCACGCAAGTGTATGTAGGCGTGTCAAACATCGTGTCTCTAATTACGTGTAAATGGTGTCGAAAGTATCACTTTATTAGCCAAGTAGAGGTGTACGCTACAACACATCTAATTTACCACACGCTGCACTTGCTGGATCAATTAACAGTTCAGCTATAGCTATATGGTCTTCACTTTACAATGTGTACGACGATGACAATCGATGGAACTTTGCGACGCCATCGAAGACGTTATGCTGGATAGGTGTCAAACGCTGACGCTTGCACTAATATAGACAGCGTCAGCGACTCCAACTTACTACTAGCCCCGCCCCAGATGCAGTGTGGATGGCAGCCCCAGATTGACTGCCATTACCTCTACCTCTGGTTCGGTATCGCCACTTGCTGTTAGCGATAATCATGCAATTGTACTTTGTCGGCGTTGTAGGTTAACGAGCGTAGCGTGATATCTTCGCTAGCTAGCTTGCAGTACTGTACGCAGTCCAATGCACCGGGAGTATGCCGCGAAACCCACATTGTTGGCTTTAGGTAGGCGTTTGCTAGGGAAAGTAGCATAAACCAGATAAGGTTAATGACCCATTTACCCTAGCTGGGTTTTCTCAAATTCTTCTAAAAACCCGCTGAAACAACTCAAAACCCATGATTGGCTAACAGAGCTGAGTTTTGAATAACCCAAATTTTCCATGTTGGCGTGGATTACTGCAGTATTCAACATTCCGTGCAAACCACGAAACCGATGATGCCAATTGCAACGGTAAGTGGACATTGACCTGATTGCATTCATGTCTGATTATATTTCCAATTACCTTATCTAATCGCCAAACCTTCAAAATTACGTGCTAATAACCATTTGGCACGCGCCCTATAGACTAGCAAAAATGCATTTTAGAAATTTTCTTCACAAATGACACTGTTTCTGCTTTCTTGCACGTTTATTAGCAATCCTTGTCAGTTACCTACATTTTCACTTGCTTTCTGATGATTCTTTTGCCCATGTGATGAATCACTAACAGCGGTTGTGCTTTCTTTCAGTTAAACCGCACTAGGAACATCGGCCATTCATCAGTAATTGAGGATTTTATCGTTTTCTAATAGAATGCAGATGATGCAACTGCAGTAATACAGACAAGAAGAGACAAGAGGCACCAGTTATAATTTTTCGAATGTTGTAAAAGCCTCAATCCCGGCTAGCTAAATGCATGTTCGTAACTTGCAGTAACTATCGGCTGTTCTGTCTTCGGCTGGCCTGAGCTTCTTCATCGATGGTCTCATCTACGTACAATATCAAGAGGAAAATGTGACTCATTCTACATCTGAAGAGCGACAATCACGGCACGTATACACACCACGTCAACTAGGACGTACCCGAAACCGCTGGACTGTGCTGTACATGTTGTAGCTATTGGTGAAGGCATAATCCTCTTGCAGACGCCGCGATAGCTACACGCCAAAACAGACTGCCGGTTGAGTTTAAGTGCCCGCGTATTTGCAATTTGAACAGTACGTGATGGCGATTAGTTAGAGTAAAGACTTCCTACGCTTTTCCAAGCTTGACGTCGATTGATTCATTTCGATCCTGCTGCTTGTGGTCACATCTTGTGAGGCCCACGCTGGTAGCTTAGGCTCTAGACTTGCGAATTGCTAGTTTACTATCCGCTAAGTATGAAAGTAGACACTACCAATCTTGTTGGTAGGCGTGACCTTAGATCAATGGTGCACCGAGGGTGGTAAATAACATGATAAACAAAACATGCCAACATTTCTTTATTTCAAAAGACTGAAGACAAGCAAAGAAATGAAGAAATTACATCCCTCTATATGGTGGAGTTCTAATAATATTGAAAAGGTTACAAATTACACTACTGCCTCGGAGTTCTAATTTCTTGCTCGCGTCCACCGTGTCTACTGGCAGACTTGATTTCTCTTGTTTTGCTGCCGACAACCGACTTAAAGAAAATTTATTCGCGCGCTGTTCAGTCAGTTGCAAACAACTAACAACTGCTTTGGGTTATGCTTGTATTTCGAAGGTTTCAGTGGGTTTTCGTAATCTGCAGCTAGTTTATGATTCATGCTCTGCTCAGGGGCGTAGCGTGACCTCTAGGATTGGGGGGGCTAGACTTTGCGACGCAACGGGACACGCCCACTTCATCAGTCAAATCAGCCAACCACACACTTCTTGCCTTCGTAGTACGTACCTACATATGGGCAAAAAGCTGTCACATGCGTACTTGAAGACTGAGTGGTGCATACGTGGGAGCTTGGAGAATTGATCATTCTTGTGTGAGCAGAGTACGTTCTACTGGCAGCTAAATAGTTTGCAATTAACCAACTGTTCCAGGGTACTCTAGATAGCGTAGCATAGTTTAAATGCAACAGCTGTTCTAGACGTCACGGAGGTGCGATAAACTAATTTAACAGTAAACGCCTTCGTCCACTAGACCCAAACTCTGCAACAAGGTCTTCCACTCTACACTCCAATTTTCGACATTCTTCGCGCTCGACTGTCAGGAGTGCTAGACTAGTCAGACGTTCTTGTCCCATCGACGTTCTGAGCCACGTTTTCAAACGACGGAGAGTGGAAAATGATCGTTCACATTCCGATGAAGATGCAGGAATGACAAGAAGTGTCTTAAGAAGCTTACAAGTTTCTGGGTAGCAGTCCCTGTTAGTGCCTTTGTTGAAGAACGTCCGGACTTTTACAAGTTCGGGCAAGTCAGTTCCCTCTTCACTCTCTACAGTCCAGTCCGGTTCGCCTTGGTACGCTTGAATATTACCATAAAAAATTTCAAGTTCATGCTCAAGTCGGCCAGAATTGAAGTCGTTGCCATAAAATGTGCACACTGTCTGAAGACTCGACCGGTCTGGTCGGCTCTCTGTCAGTGAGTCTACTAGAAGTTTTTCGACTGCAGCCAGAACTTCATATTCATTCTCACGAAATCTCTCTTTCATTTCCATTCGCACGATATCTACGACCTCATTGTAAACCAGTTTATATTGCTCTTGACAAGACTGAGGGTAATATGGTGTACCACCACCATCCATGGCCAGTCGCTGTGCTACTTTACGTTTGCGCGGAAGTTGTGGAAGTTCCAAGCTTAGTTTTGACGCAATGTCTTCAGTATTTTTCCAGACGTCTTGAAAGTCTTCACGAAGTGCACCCACGGCTTTGATTGTGCTAGAAACTTTCGACTTGACTCCAGACAGCTCGACACGCCGACCTTGTAAGTAGCGTGAAAGAACAGCAGTTTTCCCAAGTACCTCTTCCAACACTGAAATATAGAAGAAGAAGTGGAAAGTCTGAACAGACTTCAGAAGACAGGATGCTTCTGGTCCTAATTCGGCATCTTCAGTTGAAATTGCTTCAAGAGTGTTAATGATCGCATCAAAACTGGACTTGATAGCATGTACAGCTTCATAGCGTGAAGACCATCTAGTTTCACAAAGTCTCTTGAGAGTGACAGAACTGCCTCCTAGCTTCTCCTGGATAGCCTGAAACCGCGAATGTCTCTTTGCCGATCCTTCCAGCAGTTTGTAGAGGCTGTTTACCACTCCAAGAACGTTTCTAATATCCTGGACCGCGGAACAAGCATTCGCTAGAGTAAGGTTCAGCACGTGAGCATGGCAGTGGATGTATAGAGCTCTCTTTTCCACTTCCTGAAAACGAGTACAGACACCTTTGTATCTCCCTCGCATATTGGACGCACCGTCATAGCACTGAGCTCTCATTTGACCTACAGGAATTCCTAACTCATTCAAAGCTTGATTTAGAAGATTGAACAGTGACTTTCCATCGGTACTTTCGGCTGGCCAAAAGCCCAAGAAGCGTTCCTTTACTGTCATTGATTCACTTACGTACCTAACACAAATGGACATCTGCTCTTGTCTCGATACGTCTGTGGTTTCGTCACAAATCAGTCCATACATACCGGACGTTCGGAGTTCGTAGACTATCGACTGCTGAATCTTGTGACCGCAAAGAGCTAGAATTTCATTTTGAATCTGTGGAGAGGTGTACGTAAACGTTCCTTGCAGGTGTTGCTCAAGCTCAGGATTATCTGATGCCCGCAGATGTAACAGTTCGAGAAAATTCCCTCTGTTCGTGCAATCTTCCGTTTCGTCATGTCCACGCAAAGCAATAGACTGTCGCCCAAGATAAAGGATAGTTTCAAACACTTTCCCGAGATTTCGTCTGTTCAAGGTTATTCTTAATTGGTGCGCAGTACTGACAGACTGGGCTACAGACGTGCCCGATTCGGCAACATGTCTTGCCTGATTCCACACAGCTGCCGCCAAGCAGTGCACATGCGAAGACTCGTGCTTTCTGTAGTCATCTAGTGCCGTTTTCCAGTTTCGAAAGCCTCTTTCAGTAAAGCATGCATCGTAGTGGCCATGCTTTCCGCTCTGCTCAGCTAGGCGACACGCAAAACAAAATGCAGAATCCACCTTCTCACTATACTCCAGCCAAGGGAACTGGGAATACCAAGTCTCCTGAAAACTTCTTCGCTGACGCAAAATTTGCCTCCTCGGAAAACTTCCACCAAACAAATCTTTGGATCGAGGTTGATGAGGGCCTACTAGAACGTTAGCGGCTTCTAGAACCAATCCACTGGAAGGCCCAGCAGCGGTAGAAACCTCGCTAGGTGTCACTTGTTCGGTGCCTTGACCATCAGTGAGGCTGACTTCTGAATCTAACTCGACTGTTCCTTGAACTTCTTCAGACTTTTGCGAGTTGTCAGAAACTTGACCGCGGGAGAAGAATCCTATCGTATGAAAAACAGCGTGAACTGCCACGCGTATAGAGATCTAGAATACAGTACGTAAACAGCCATGATCAATGAGCTTGTAGTTGACAAACAACCTCAAACTGCTAAGAAAGCGCCACGTGCGTGACTGCGTTTCTTTGGAAAAGGTTGCTCAACAACTGAAAGTCCACTGGGGTCTGGGTAATCGAGGCAGTCACCTCTACCTTCTGAATTAGCTGAAGATGTGAGTAGTGTACGTAACCTATAATAACTAGAACGTCTAACTGTACCTCACATTTGTTGTCAAAATCTGGCAGCATACCTGTCTGCAAAAGGTCACTGGCGCATAGCGGGTTTGTTTGTCACAGTCAATGATACATGACTGACAAGCTATTGTCAATATATTACCTGAAATAGACGCCTGCTTCTTGGAACTTCCTTTCCCTCCTGCACAACTTTTCAGAGTCGCCATTAGATGGGCACGTGACTCACACGTGAAGCCTTGGCAGCCCGACGTCTGATTTGGGCTCCCACAGTGTCAGAGACGGGTTCCAAAGCATACGTATGCGCATTGGAAGATCAAGCACACAAAAATTGATGGACACGCCTACAAACTTTGGGGGGGCTATAGCCCTGTCTAGCCCATGCCACGCTACGCCCCTGCTCTGCTGCCAAGTTGGTTTTGTGACAAAAGTTAGAGGAGGTTATTTCTTACTACATAATTTTGATCTAGCAGCTTTCCTAACGTAGAGGTATACCGTACACGTATCAGTTCTCTACTCAGATTGGGCTTAACATTTCCCAATTATAGCTAGGTGGGTTCTTTCATCAAGAACCGTAGAAACCCAAGGAAAGATTAGCTACGTTGCGTGGAGTTTCGCTGCATACTCCCTGTGATGCATTGCGGTAGAGACGTAGGATGCACTGCTGCTTCAACTGGGAAGCTGTGTACGCGTACAAAGGCTTGCAAGTGCCATTTTTGATCTGCCATTTCACCGCTGCGCATTGACTTGCAAACGCTTGACAGCGGCCTAAAATCGCAATTTCGACAAGCACAAAGGCTAGAACAACGTCAAAGTCCAATCGAAAGCTCAGTTTCTAGCTAATATAATTAATAGGATTTAATAATTAATAATTAATTATAATTAAAAATTATAATTAATTTTGATTACATACTTACTCCAGCGCAGAAATGCGCTACACCGAACCAGAGGTAATAATCAGGGGCACGCTGTATGCAGAACGCGCATGCTCACTACAATCGTATAGAGTGAAGATGATTGCTTCTGATGAACTGTCGGCACTCGGAAGCTAGGCGACGGCAACAACGAACTTGGATCTTCCAATTAACGACGGAGAAAGAAAGGAGAGTTTGACAACCCGCTCAATCAGATGAGGTACGTTGCAAGATACAGACAGCCATTTCCGCTACGTACGAATGTCGACGGAAACCTTTGATGCTCCAATGGCAAGAGTAGCTTCTGCCTTGTCGTTCTTGGGGAGAAGATCGATATCAAATGTCCATCGGTCAGCTAGAGATCTCACCAGGAAAAGGTATCCACATGGCGGTTTTATCACAATCCGTTGTCTGTTAGCTAATGCGTTTCTCTGTGTGCCTGCCTGCCTGTCTGTCTGTCCGCTCGTCAGCTGGTCTGTCTGTCTGTCTGTCTGTCTGTCTGCCAGTCTGTCTGTCTGTCTGCTTGTCTATCTGCCTGTCTGGCTGCCTGTCTGCCTGCCTGCCTGTCTGTCTGTCTATCTGTCTTATTTCACTATTGGACACAAAGAGCACTTTTATAGGAACACTATAGGTAAAACTGCTAAGCTAAATGTCCATCCACTGAGACATACATATTGAATACTACTAAAACTCTAATGAATGATGTTCTGAATGTCTGTCTGTCTGTCTGGCTGGCTGACTGGCTGTCTGTCTGGCTGTTAGCTGTCTTTTTTGTCTGTCAATACATGTTTTTATAAACAAACTCGTTACATCTAGTTAAAACATACCAACATGTACACAAACACACACACACACACACACACACACACACACACACACACACACACACACACACACACACACACAGAAATGCATGTCGAATGAGAGCTGGAATTTTTCTTAGAAAAACACTTCAATTCCCATTTTTACAGCTGTATAGCAAATCATTCCTCCAATTAGCTTTACCTCAGATCATTTTAGTTTTCCAAACTAATTTTTGGGCCTTGTTGACAGCAGGTCGGGATATTCTTTACTCTAATATCCCCTTTTACCAAAATGTCTAACACATAGTAAAGTTGTCTTGAGAAAAGTGTCTAAGATGTCAACAAACAGACTAATGGAGAATAATGTAATTAGCAGAGATAGATACATTCAGTGCTTCACAAAATGAAATACTTGAACTTGTAACTTGTTCATGAAGCCCTATTTACAATTATGGAAAAATCATGTATTCTAGTGTGTAACGATGCTGTATTCTAATAAAATAACCTGCCTGCCTGCCTGCCTGCCTGCCTGCCTGCCTGCCTGCCTGCCTGCCTGTCTGTCTGTCTGTCTGTCTGTCTGTCTGTCTGTCTGTCTGTCTGTCTGTCTCTCCGCCTGTCTGTCTGCCTGTCCGTCTGTCTGTCTGTCTGTCTGTCTGTCTGTCTGTCTGTCTATCTGTTCGTCAGTCTGTCTGTCTGTTTGGGTGTTAGATGTCTTTGTGTTTGTCTGTCAATCCATCTTCTGTCTTTATAAATGATCTATAGCACCATGGCAATTAAAGCTAATCTATGTGTCCGTTATTACATCTACCTTGGTACGTTCACACACATGCACACACACAGTGACACACACGTATACACACACATACACGTACACACATACTTACTTGTACGCGCGCGCGCGCGCACACACGCACGTAGCCTCAAACTTCCAGACCAGAGACGCCCGAACTCTTGTCTAGACCAGAACGGTACTACTTCGGAAATAGGCTTCTAAGCTTATCAGCATCTTATATCCGGAAGTTTGGGTCTAAATTATGATTGGCTTAGAAGTAATTGGTTATGCTAAGTGCGCTAACGCTGATTATGCGTGTGTGAAATCCTGGTGGGCGCTAAGTGCACGACAGAGGCGCTAAGTGCACGCACGCCTCTTAATATAAGTTTCAGCTCCAGTTCTTGGATCTTTTCAAGCTTGTGGTGAGAGGACACGCACTTCCGCGCCGCTAGACCATCGTCTTTGACAACTGGTTGAACGGTAGTCTCGCTAGTCGAGCGGCTAGACTAGCTATCGTGCTGCAGCAAAATCAAAGAGTCGTCGTTTCATGCCGTCCACCAAGATATCGCCGCAATAATGGTAGACGTCTCTTCTTTGTTCGTGAGATCTCATGACATTTACAAATGATATGTTTGAGTAATGCAAACGTTATCTTTCCATCTCATTATTGAACTCACTGAAACGATACTGGGCTGGTAGACTAGCATTCAGCATCGCTTTTTTATTAGTACTTCCGAAATCATTTTTGTATCGTTTTAGAGTTAGTTCGTTTCGCGCGCTCCATGGTCTGAAACATCGAGGCTAGCCCGCGCTCGCGCGCGCGCGCGCGCACACACACACACACACACACACACACACACACACACACACACACCTCCATTGAGAGCTGAAGTATTTTTCGGAAACACACCTGCATGCATTGCAGTTTTTGCAGCTGGATTGCAAACCTTTCCATAAAAATTATTTTTAAACTCAGATTATTTTGCCAAAAATAGTTATTGGATTTTTGGATCTTTTTGACAGCTTGTTTAGATATTCTTCTCTCCGCTTTCCATATCTACCAAAAATATTCTGCACCAAATAAATCATTGTTATAGCTAACGTTACTGGAAACCTCCCTTTCTGAATGTGGCATGTTTGCTGTTTTGTCTTCTTGATGCGGTGAGTTCATCTGTGGTTGAAAGTCTAAGGGAATGTGGCCGTGTTCACACTAGGGCTAGAAAACCTGGGTTTGCGCTAATTAATCATAACACCCTGCTGTGCTATCAAACGCAAGGTAAGTGTGTTCTCACATGTTGAGCTTGAGCTCGTCCAGTTGTCTGTAATTAGTCATAATAGGCTGTGTGAACTCTAACAGACTGCAACTGATTGTATCATGTACTCGAGCTACGCTACTCAATTCCCGCGCAATGCTTTCTAATGATACCCGTATTAATTCAGTCCGTTCTAAGTTACCCGGCTGTCAGCAGCCCACTTTCGGTTGTAACTGCAGCGGTGACTTTCATTCTAAAAATGGACTTTAGTCCCTCTCCTTTGTCACAACTGCATGTTTGCAGGTGTAGCGTACGCTGCAGTACCTACTACATGGGTAGCCAGTGTTGGAGGCGTAGTGGTCAGCTCGGAACGCGTAGGGGGTATGTGGAAGGCCTAGCGGGCAGTTCTGAAGGCGTAGGAGCCCTCTGCCTCAGCATGGCTGGCTATAGAACACTGAGCTTCTGTGTCAAACTTTAAGATGTCTGGTCGACTGTCTAGTGGGATACCTGCCTCTTCATTCTTTTCTGTTATCTATTTACAACTCACTCAAACAGTCAGACCAGACAGACACAATGATGCCTTGAAGTCAAGCAGTCCCACATCTTGACTTGCATGCTATTTGATGGTACCACTTGAGTCAGTGATGGTTCTTTCGCAATCACAGGTATGAATATTGTCACTATAAGGGAATGAAATAGCAAGCCTCAACAAAGCTGCCAAGTAGAATTTTCAAGAATTAATGGCAAATTTCTTAAGGATGGCATGGACGATAACCATGCTCTTTGCCATTTAGAGATGTAAGGTTGGCTTTGTCTCAGCGCGATGTAATATTTTCTAGAAAGCTTGAAGCTGTTGCTATAGTCACATCTGCCAATAAAAGAAATGCCATATATCAATTGAAATGCTGTCAAGATGGGGTTGAGACTGTTGCTCAGTAAGTCCATAGGCTGCAAAGCTGATATAACTTTGTTGTAGTATTAGGTTTCATATCCGGACAGCGAGCTGGTAGCTCGTGTAGTGAATGAGCCCATAAACCTGGGAAGGCTGATTGAGAAATTGTTCTGACTGATGATAGGACAAATCTGCCATACTTGATTGGTATAGTTGCTTGGAGTCACAAAGAGTCGTTTATTGAACCACACAAAGCTGTAAAATTTCATCTAGTTTGAAATCATGAAGATCGGCTGAACGTCTGATAAGATCAGGAAGGACTGAACAAGCTGAACGATTGATTCTAGAAAGTTTACACAGTCTAAGCAAAAACATAGCACCTTTGGACATTATTCTAATCTCTCAACTTGTCACATAGGTCCTTTCCTGATTTAATGCCTCCAGACTGGCATCTTGAACAAACTCAGGGTCTGCTATTGGGATGCCCAATATCCTTGTTCCAACATTTGTAGCTGGAATAGTCATAGAGTAACTATTGTTAACCTCCATATTAGGGCTGTGTGTCGGACTGCCTGTCTGTCTGTCTGTATGTATGTGTGTGTTTGTGTGTGTGTGTGTGTGTGTGTGTGTGTGTGTGTGTGTGTGTGTGTGTGTGCGTGTGTGTGTGTGTGTGTGTGTGTGTGTGTGTGTGTGTGTGTGTGTGTGTGTGTGTGTGTGTGTGTGTGTGTGTGTGTGTGTGTGTGTGTGTGTGTCAATACATCTATTTGCATATTGCAACTGGTAGCACAGGCTAAATATTGTCCAGCTACCTAAGGTCGCTGAAAGCAGAGCAATTACTGAACTACCAATCTATTAATCAACTACCAAGCAATTAAATTATTACTACTTCTAGTAAGTCTAAACAGTTTTATTGACAGCATCCAGGCGTTACATCGCTGAAGAGCGACAGAAAATGTTGACGCCAGAGAAACTTAAATTTCTTGCTGCTCTTGATGGCGTGCTCTCTTGATGCCGTACTCACCCCATCTCCCATAATGGTCAAACACCAGAGGTGTACAGGTTGAGCAATTTAAATATGTCTACATTCTTTACATATTTACCATTTCTCTCATTCGTGCGCAGTCTACGTCAGTCAGTCTGTCTGTGTACCTGTCTGTCTTCCTTTTGGCTATTTGTTAGAAGTCTGTCTGTCTGTTTTTTCTGTTTACTGTCTCTTTGTCTGTTTCACTGTCTGCCTGACTGTTTGTCTATCAATGCATTCTTTATACATCATAACTTATACATAAATGCTGATACATGTTACAAAGATTTATGTGCACTGTCTGTTGGATTGTTTGTCTGTTAGCTGTCATATTGTCTTTTTATCAATACATATATTTTTAAACCAACTACAACACCATAGCAATAGCTAATGTACGTGTTCATTACGTCTACTACATACACGAGGTCTGACGAAACTACACTGCACACTAGATATTTACTAAACAATGGCATGTCCACTGATAACAGTGATGACTGACTAAATACACATGCACACACACACACACACACACACACACACACACACACACACACACCTGTCTGTCTGTTCGCTGTCTTTTTGTTTCTTTGCTTGTCTGTTAGGTGTTTGTTTGTTTGTCTGTTTTTAAATAAATTTTTACTTCAGTGCTAATAAATGTGATAAAATGTAAAGACTTATCTGTACCATTTGTCTGATTGTCTGTCTTTCTTGATATATTATTGTAAAAGTTTGCCTCTGTCTGTTTCTCTTTCTGTTTTTTATCTGATCTTTGGAATCGCTATAGAAGACAATTTGCACTGGCTATTTAGAAAGATGCAATGCTAAGGTAAAACTGAACAAATTTTTTAGGGTATTTTAAGATTGTAATTAGTAACAGTTTGCCACATAATTACCCAGCCTGTGTTTCTTTGTCTGCTTGTCTGTCTGCTTAACTGTCGGTTAATTTGTCTCTTTTGCATTGCGAAATAGTGATGAGTAGTAGTGATTCCTATTTATTATTTAGATTGGCTTTCGGTTTACATCACATAAAATCAAGCAGCTGCCAAAAGTCAGTTTTTCTTCAGCTTTCCACTTGGTCATTGCATGCACCGTCATACAACTGGTCAAACAACTTAATCATGGCACATTATCAGGGCAACATGCACTGCGTTGTTAAAAGTTCTTCAGTCTGAGTATATGAAAGCATCATCATATATAGAGAAAGAGAGGAATTTAAGGGCATCAGCCGAAATCGAGTCGGGAAAGAGTTAGAATTGCCAAACTGTGTTGGTGCCATTGATGCAAAGCACATCACCATACAAGCTCTTGCTCGTCGGGGATCTTCTTATTGCATCTACAAGGAAGGACGCTTATGTGTTCTACTGACATTATGTAATGCACATGACAGGTTTACTATTGTCCGCATTGGAAATTTAAATGTCATGATGACGGTAGCATTTTCTTTTATTTAGAATTTGGCAGGGCACTTGAAGCAGGTGATCTTGTTTTATACAATCATCTACAATTGTATCAGGTGCTGGCATTGAGGTGCCTTTTGTGTATCTGGGAGTTAATGCATTTTCAGTGAAGCATGCTTTGCTCGTATCTTGGCAGAAATTTGGCAGATCCAGAGGCAGTGTTTGACTGTTACTCAAGTCATACCAGGAGAGTTATCGAGTAGAGCTTTGGGATACTAGCTGCAACGTAACATATTTGAGAAGTCTAGTCATCACATTCCCAGATAACGCAGTGAATTTTATCAAAGCGCCTCTAGCTGTACACAATAATTACCAGCGAACCACTTAGTCATCGCAACTGCGTACCATACGCACCATATGGAATTCTAGGATATGTCTATTATATGAGCTTTCACCAGCTAATTTGCTGGTATAATAGAAATTAATGCGCTGTGTGTTTAGTTGCCTTCACGTGGGTAGCATCACATTTAATTAGCTAGCTGGTGTCTGATTTAATTTACGCACCTTTTATCTAAAATATAAAGACTTCATCTGAAAAACTTTCACTTCTGTCTGTCTGCTTAAATGTTTTCTGCCTTGCATGTCTTTCTCTGTCTCTGTAGCTGTCTGTTTGTTTGTCTGTCTTGTCTGTCTGTTCTGTCTGTCAAAGTGTTTCTTAGAAAACGTTCATCTTCGTCACCTAATCATGATGATTTAAATAGATTATATTACTTTGACATTCAAGGCCAAGTTCATTACTCTAACTATGATTTTGTAGTTTGCAATGACTTCTGTGGTTAAACAAATTCCTAACATTTGTACAATTAGAGAATACAGTATCTGTCTGCCTGTCTGTTTGTCTCTCTGTCTGTTCCCCTGTCTGTTTGCCGGCCGGCCTATAAGTGTTTATTTGTGTTTAGTTTGTCGGTCAATCTATCCGTTTGCCTGTTTGCCTCTCTGTGTCTGTCTGCTAATAATTATAACCATAATGTTTGTAAAGGTTGGTATCTACAGGTGTGTGGGTGAATGTGTGTGTGAACCCTTGTAATGATTGCTTTTCATTTGTTAAACTGTAGGGCTATTCTGGCGAGAAAGGTAACACTGGATTATCCGGGAAAAACGGAATTAAAGTCACATTTGTTTTCAATTTTTTAATGGACAATGAATAAGATGAACTACTTAGGGCGACCCTGGTTCAAGAGGATCACCTGGTTCAAGAGGTCCCGTAGTAAGTTCTAATGAACAGAAAAAAACTTTAGCTAATGTAATTGTGTAAGGGTCCTTCTGGTGCAACTGGTGGGACTGGAAAACAAGGAGTGTCGGGCCCACGAGGAGTAACAGGAGATACCGGACCACAAGTAAAAATATTATATTATTTTGGGTACTTGATTGAGCAATTATCAATTGTATTTGTTAGGGTCCAGTAGGTCCTCCAGGTTTGCCTGGTATTAAAGGAGTCCAAGGAATAAAGGTTATTTTATACACGTTGTGATGGTGAAAGTGTTGCGTGTGCATATAGGTATCGATATACCAATTATACTGTACTTTTCTGTGTCACTGGAATTGCGCAAAATTGCTGGCTTATTGGCTCTACTTTTAAAATATATTTTATCTGGCAATCATAGTTACTGATTAAAAGACAATGCAATTTAAAAATAAATGATTTATTGCAAACTTCAATCAATTATTGATTAGT
Organism: Corticium candelabrum; assembly: GCF_963422355.1. Taxonomy (NCBI): domain Eukaryota; kingdom Metazoa; phylum Porifera; class Homoscleromorpha; order Homosclerophorida; family Plakinidae; genus Corticium; species Corticium candelabrum. The sequence continues at coordinate 4,031,442 of NC_085104.1, forward strand.
TCGATATCAAATAGATACCTTAAGTGGAGAATGTTGACACACAAATGTACTATATCAATTGTCGTGTGTTTGTATCTAATAGGGAGACAAAGGATACCAAGGATCACAAGGTTTAGCAGGTTTGGATGGCAAACCGGTATAGAAACAATGTCTTTCTTATTTCAGAGTCATAACAGTTTTAATTTTTGTAATTATTTACAGGGCCCACCAGGACATCCAGGACCAGATGGCCTTACCGGGGGAAAAGGCGTTAAGGTCTTTAGGATTTGCTAGCTAAATAATTTTGAATGTTATTTATTAGCCTTACTTTGTAGGGCGTTCGAGGGTTTACAGGTCACAAAGGAGAACAAGGTGGTCAAGGAATACCAGGACTTACTGTAATTGAATAAAATATTTAATCACTTCGTATTAATATATTATATAGTTCTTTAATTTTTTAGGTTGACGAGAACACCAGAAATTTAATGAAGAGGTGTTGTGACCCTGTAACTAGATTTCAGTCAATAATAGAAGAAATCATGGAAAATGTTAGCAATATGTGTAATTCAAATGTTAAAATCATTGATGAAATTCGTTCGTTAGATAACTCAAATAAAAAATGATGTGCTGGTAAATATCACAAGTACGTCTAAATGTGGTTTAGTGTATTTAAATGCTTTTCTTATTTTAGAATGGTTATGAAACACCATCGTTTCACGTAGGTGGAGGTGGCACTGGCTATGGAGCCCATTCGGCTGGTTATATTTTGTAGTAAAATTTAAGATATTTAGATTATTGCATAATTATCATAAGCGATATTCGGTTAACTTTTCTAGAATTGTAGAACTACACTCGCGCGCGCGCACGCACACACCACGCGGAGCTTACACGTCACATGACATCCTAGTTATGTGACGCGCAAGCGCTGCACGGACGACAGAGGCAAAGGCTTGTGGACGAGCTACTCTGCACATACGTTGCTAATATAATATTAATGTTCAGATGATGATAGCTAGAATTAGAAAAAAAAGATTATTGTAAAATGTCGAAACTTGAATTGATTAACTGATTCCATAAATCTAGCACGTACTTTCCAAGTAGATATTGCATTTATCAATTACTGATACTATTTTGCAGTGATGTGCAGGATAAATAATGTATATCATACGTATGTTGTTATTATGCATTTTGTTTGTTAAAAAATTTCTTGACTTTGTGTATTAATTAATAATACATCAGAAAACAATATTTTATTAAATAACTAATTTAAATTGGTAATTAAATGTTGCAGTTTTACCTCTTTTCCTTACTCGTTTACTAGCAGAATTATATCTTGTTTATAGTATTCGCGTATTCCAATCTCAACGTGTACATCTAATGAAAAACAGAAATTTACAATCGAATCAATTTCAAACTTATAAGTGCAATAGTGAAAAAGGAAAAATCATAAAATATGCAAAATAATTAACGTCTGGTCGATGAGACGTTTTGATTACTTATATATTTGAATATTTAGTGATTGTGTGAGTGAAGATAAAAGGCAGACGCTTTTAGACTAGCGAGGCAATTCATCGTGATAACCTCGGACCAGCTATAATTTAAGTGTTTGTCGTATGCATGATTACTCGCATTGCTGGCGCTAAAATGGTGTGAGGTGTGTAGGATTTGATTTGATGTGAGTGTTACGCGATCGTGATCGTATTTGCATGAGTTTTCCTAAATTGGCCGCTCAATATCCAGTTTACAGTCGCGTTGCTAGGCTGGCGGTGATTTATAACGAAAAATATATGGCATTATAGCGGTACGATTAATTAGCACCCAACCATGCAAGAAAAGCTATAGCTAGTTGTTAATCATCTAACAACTAATGCAAAGTATATAATAAACATTGTTTAATATACTGTTTGTTGCCTTTTTATTTGGGACAGGTCGAGTCACCCAGTGGAACAGTGGCAATGGATTTTCTTATTCTCCTTACGTTCGTGGAGGCATGCAGTATAGCAATGGAATCGCTACTGTACCAAGAGACGGTCTCTATTACGTTTACGTTCAGATGTTGTTTTACAGCAGCTCAAGTTCCAGCTCCTACAAAAATGCTGTCTTCTGCGTTGCAATCAACAGCTCTTGTCAGTTTTACTCGTACACACATACTCAAAACTACGGCGATTACTACACTCCCTATTCTGGACGATCTTTGCGACTCAAGAATTCAGATCGAATATCCGTTCGTTTCATAGGTAGAGCTTATTATTCTTTCAGTCAGCATTACACATTCTTTGGCGCTTTCTTGATTTAACGTTTTCATTGGTCTCTTGAACGTTCTTTCTGTACACGACAAGACATTCTTTGTCCAAACCATTTATCATTGCTACTAGCTTTTGATGCTAGATTTACACAATTGTTCTAACAGTGCTTGCTTATGATTCACTGTTGAATTTAGTATCACGACATACAGTAATACTTTACTGTAACGTATCTTAGCCTGGCATGATTCTCGTAAATATATATATATAACTTGCATTGGTCGAAATGTTGATTCGAGAATTAGGTAAACAATTAACTTAAGATCATTGAATGTGCTTTACCGTTTTCACACCTAATCCTTGCACACTGGTTGTCAAGCTGAATTCAATGTGGATTCGCTCAAGTTCAACCCACTCGCGGACGTGCTTTCAACGCTCTTTGACGACTTCACGTGATACCACGTCTGCTCACGTGCTTTCTTATCGTAGCGAAACAAATAATCGTGAAATGAAGCAAAGGCGATTGAACGGCTACCACAAGTTACGAGAGCTTTTTTCTTCGTGTGGTGAAAGAATAATATTTAGAATCAGCTCAACGGGGATTGGAGAAACGGAGACATTCACGAATAGTTTTGTCTAGTCAGACCTCTCGTCTTCGTTATTAGGCGCAAGAATATCTCACAAGAAAGTACTTGAAATTCTTCGCTTACTATTTCATGACTTTATCAGGGAGTACTGCAAAATTAAAGTAACGAATTTGACCCAAACCTGTAAAATGCTATTACCATTGCGATCAATGCAGATTCTAAAATCCGTTGAAAGTGAGGGCGCGTCTTTGACGTCAAAACGTGAATTGTGTTTTTCTAATGTGAATGGATTAATGCGCAATTGTGCGAACCAGGAATACACTTTGAATGCGTTGGTATTACCAGTATACGATTAGAGTAAAGCTTTCAATAGATTAAGGGTTATTAAAATTAACTTAAACAGATGGAGTCGGCAGCACAGCTTCAGCCATGATTTACCAGTTTAGTGATTCTGCGCAGTACCACAGAAACAGACAAGAAGAAAGTAGGCGGTGTAGGCCACGAGCGCGCGCTAATCAAAACGCCCTTTTTCAACAAGCCGCTGTGGACGTTCTAGATGGTTTTCCCAGCGACGTGTAGCTTTTATGTGATTTCAGTATCGGTAAGAGTTATTCTGTTGAAGTTGTAGTGTTAGTGGTGGTTGTAGTCAAATTTGCATAAGAGACGTACCCTATTGGTCAAGTTTCTTCCTTTTGTGATTTGCTAACAGTCTTGGTCATGTATAGATAAGTGGAATTGAGGTCGTGAAGTCCAGGTTACCTTTGAAAGCTATTCTGCGTTTGCTCCAAACGGACTGCTAACTTGTCGATCATATGAGACCATATCCTGGACCATTATGGCATTTTGTTGCCATTATTTCTGCCTATTCTTTGTATTCATTTAGACATACTGGAATTGCGCGGTCTTACGGTACACTTATGACTTGAGTTGAAATACCTACTCGAGATAGGCAGTATAGATATCCAGGCATTCTGTCAAGGGGTAGTCTGGTTACTCCTAATTCATTTGGAAATTTGCTTGATATTTTATGTATAACATGCTTGATCATCCAGCAGCTTTGGGACTTGGCATTGCTTGGATGCTGCTATAAAAATATATGCTAAAAAGTTTTCATTAATAGCAATTATTAATTTCCCAGTTGTTCTGCTACATGATTAAAGAAATTGTCAACGATTTGAACCTGTCAAATACATGATTAATTGTGGGTCTGTGAATAGTTGTAGTATTAGATGTTTGAAATGTTCAATAACTAAAAGTAATCAAATAGCGACTGCATTGAATGAACTGTTTAGGTCATCATTTTGAGAATTATTGATGATGATGATCGATGATTGATGATGATGATCGATGATGATGACGGTGGTGGTGGTGGTGCTGCTGCTGCTGCTGATAAGTTAATCAATTTTTTAATTACCCAGAAGAAACCTTTCAGACTATAGTCTGATCTTCCATATTGTACCCTGCTACACAATGTGACTCAAGTACATATTACACTAGACAGCAAAGTACCGAAATAGAAAAAACATGTTTTACACTGACCAGGAGCCACGACCTACGTCTTAGCATTGCGGAGCACCTTCTGGAGAAGCTTCCTCACTTCACCACCTCACACTGTCGGATGTTCCATGTGAATCTGCTTGACAAGATTGAGACACAGAAGTTCTAATGTTAGTGCACTGACTGCTTCAGTAGGTAACAAATATTTTTTTAATTTCGAAATGATTGTCTAGTGACCAGATCCTCCTGCAGATAAAGGCAAGGCAAGGCACTTCTATGGTAATATTATGTTGAAGATATTGTGTAAGATTGTGTTTTATATTACTACCAGTGTGATGTATAAGACTTACCGCAGATGTTTAGATGATCAGAACAAATTGCACTGCTTGGCTTATCTACTAGGAACCATTAGGAGACAAGTGCTCAGTCAATATGGCAAGTAGTGTTGTTTTTGTTTTTACAACGTGCTGTAGTTCTCTCGACAAACAGCAGTCTGACCAGGTTCAAAGTATAATTACCCAGAGTTGCGCTTGAACGTTTAGACATGATGCAGCTACATTACTAACATATGACTCTCGTAGTTATTTCGCCCGCTTTGCCTACATTGCAGGACTACATCCTAATGAGTATGTAGATAGTAGACGTCATGCACTTGGCCTAACACACAATTTCCGAACACTGGTTCGCAGTGCAACAACACTTTATTCTACAAGCTAATTCTACCTTCATTTAGCAATATAAATTACGGATTGGTTCAGATTGCAAAAAGCGTACAGGGTTCTGTGTTCCGTGACGACGTGGGAGTGGCAACTTCATCAGACTATTGCCTGCCAACGCAGAATATTTTTCAGAGGTAACCAGAACGTTATGACTTTGGTGCCACTTAACTACATGACCAAGAATGTCAGAAAATCGTATTCACCCGCAAACAGGAAAACACTCGACCAAAAAGACCTCGTACGCAACTTTGACTGCAATCACCAATAAGACTACAACTTCAACAGAACAACTAGTATCAATACTGAAAGTCTTGAACAGGTATTCTGTTTTCGGGAAACCACCTAGAACGTTCACAACGGCTTGATGAAAAAGGGGCGTATCGCTGAGTGCGCGCTCGTGACCTACACCGCCTGGGAAGAAGGCGTAGTAGAGTGGGTATTTGACTCCGCATTTCATCTTCCGATAATTTTGAGGCGTGTCCGTTGTGACATCACAAGGTGAACGGAAACTGCACGTGCAGAAGGTAAATCAGGTCTAAAATACTGAAGCAATGTGTTGCAGCTGGCTGTTCTAACTCAAACAGCGACCAAGTCAGCATGTTTTCTTTTCCGTAAGATCCAGTTCTTCGAGTGCGATGAGCAAAAGCAGTACGGAGGACTAGAGACAACTAGAATGGTCCTTCACGGTATTCCGCCTCATCGTTTGGCATCACTAGGCGAACACGCCTAGAGACAGACGCAGTTCCAACGCTCTTTGTCAGAAGGAATTTGAGAACAGAGCCTCGATCTAGATTGTCAGCTATGTCTAGAGAATTAACACTGAAGCGAACGTCCACTGGCGGTCAGAGTGAGATGACAAGCAAGAGGGAGCATATCGGAAGAGACAAAGAGCTAGGGTATGTAGCTGTTGTGTAACGTCGTAATTACAATTGATGGAAGTGTTGCACTGTTAATCCCCCTCAACGTGTGATTTGAAGTAGGCGTGTTTCTAGAAGTGTGGTTAGTAAGTGTTAGGCTTGAAGTGTGAACACAACGGCAAGGCTTCACTGATATTGCTGAAATCGACGAGCATCCACTCATAAACAGGGCTGTGAGATGGGCATTGTGGTCTTGCAGTCTAGACTGATTTTTATGCCTATACTTTGCAGCTTCTACAGGAAATTTTCAGCACTCCAAAATCACCTGTGGAAAAGGAAACAGAAACAGAAGGAATGGAATCTGCATGGCAAGAAAGTGAAGACAATGAGAATGAGATGAGTGCAACTCATGCAGATGGTGGTGTACAGGCAGTATGCCTACAGGATATTCCAAGCAGATCCAAAATAAATGTCAGAGTTAGTGTAAAGCCGATAACTGTCTCCAGGTGTGAGTGACAAAATAGTTTGATTACTGACTAACAACTTGTGCAAATAATCATACAAAATAGAGAATTACACATGCATGCATGTAGTAAGTTAGAGCTATACTTACCTAGCTGTCATATCAAGTGAATTTATAGATGACAACAAAACAACTTGTATGCTTGTCTGTAGGAATTAAGGCCGCTGAAAAGATACAGATATGCAATACTAGTGTCTACTGTGAGGTTCTGTTACCTCCAATCTTTTCCACCCCTATGAAGGACAGACCACCTCCTTTCTTTAAATCTGATCTGACTGAGTGGAAGCTGATGTCTCCGGTCCCAACTCAAATAAAAGCTCAGATCATGAATGAAGCAAACAGTAAGTACATATCTTTTAGTTTACAAATAAATTACATGATATAAAATTTTGAACTCAAAGTCCATGGAAGATTGGAATTTTGATTCAAGCGGTGCATGTCCTGGTCCTTCAAAGGAGATGTGTTTTCTTGTATAGGAATCGTAACCGTTTCTCCTCTTTACTACATGTACTGTCTGCAACAGTCATACGAAAAACATCAAGAAAGTGGTCAAGGGTTCGTTTCTTCGAATCTCACAATTGTGCAATAGCTGCAAATACCAACGTGTTTGGGAGAGTCAACCATTCATTGGCAAAACACCACCAGGAAACACATTGACATCAGCTGCAATTTTGTTTGCAGATAAATAGCAGCAAATGTGTTGAAAATCTTCGGATTCATCAATTGTTCGATGATAACTCAAAAATCATTATTGGAGATATTCAAGAGAAGGAATAAAGTCTTAGTGGCTGCTGAAGATGGCCGGTGTGACAGTCCTGGTCATTGTGCAAAATATGGGTCTTACTTACTGGTTGAGCAAACTTGAAATATAGTTGTGAACTTCAAACGTATTTAGGTAAACTGAAATCAATTATAATTTAGGGCACATTGTAGATACATTTAACTTTATTACATGTTTATTGCACAGAGCAACGAGGTTGGGACAAGCTTTCACATGAAAAAAGAGTTCAGTCTTTTGAGGTTGAAGGAGGTTTACAACAATAAGAGCTTGCAATAGACATGCTCGTAACTGACAGACATGTAACAATTGCGAAGTGGATGAGAGAAAAAACCCCAACTTTAGACACAGATACGATGTATGGCATGTTGAAAAAGCGAGATAACTCTAATTTCCATATCTAGTGTTACTTATGACTTACTTAAAGTTTATATTAAATATCTTGTTTTAGGTGTACGAAAACAATTACAGGCCATGTCGAAGCAGAAAGATTGACAAATAATTGGTGAGTGGGAAAAGAGCATTATAAATCACCGGTATTGGTGCAGAGCCGCATCCAGAGGGGGGCCTGGGGTTTCAACCCTTCTTTTGCAATGGGCGTGGTTCAATAATTTCATATAATTTCATTAGAAAAAGAAAATTATTAATGCTATAAATAAATGCTACCATGTGAACCCTCTCTTTTTAAAAATTCCTGGATCCGGCCCTGTGGTGTGTAGCATTAACACAAAATGGTGAAAGTGAGATTATTCGATCAAAGTGGCTCTCATTGGAAAGTCATGTTCACAATATTCATGACAACAACAGTAGCCACTTCCCAAAGTGTTCTCATTCTTATATACTGGGGCAGGGGCAGCATAGAAAATGGTTCAAACACTAAGTATCAGTGTCTTGCCTTTTTTATTGATTCTACTGCACTTTTTCTTGTGTATTTTTGGTTTTTTCGTGAAACTTGAACGTAGCACTGGTACCCAAAAGTAAAATGCTAAATATCTGTAACCACTAGCTTATGTATGCCATTTTTCCAGACGCTAAGGCAGGCTAGAAGCTTGGTTCACTAAAGTCCGTTCAAAGAATGGAGAGCACGTAGGAAATGTGGTTACCAGATAAGACATATATAGGGCGGAAGCAACAATATTACTGTCATCCTGGATTGTAATACTAACAATCGATAAATAATCAATTATAGCAATGGTTGTTACCCAGCCCTCACTGTCTACAATATATCTACTTTAGTACCTCATGGTCCGTCCTGTTCAACAGTTTTCTGCCATTCGAACTGGCCAGAGAAGGCGTTGAAAATGTGATTGCCGCGAAATGGAGAAGTATGTCGACCACGTCATCCAGATAGTGGAAAACCATTACAGAACGTCAGACGGCGGGGTAGAACAAGCGGTAGAAAGATTAGTAGGTGCGGAGGACTCTTCAGACAGTGAAGAGAACTTCCTAGGAGACGACGAGAATGACGGCAATGATTAATACAATTAGTCTTGTGGGTGTCATATGCTGGCGATATTCTTTGTCGGTAACGCATGGAAGGAGTCCTTTTCCGGAAGCATGCTTTATCTAATAACCCAGGATCAATAGAGTCAATCTGTCCCAAGATCTGACTTCACCTAGTCACGTGCTCTTGAATGATATGTTTATCAACGGCATAGGGGGCGTACTTGCTGAGATACGGGAATTTTTCCACGGGCTCTCCATTGGACTTTAGTGACCAACAAAAGGCTGTCGAGATATTGCCAAGCTGTCTCCAATATATCAGAGTTTATCACTCAAAGCATTCCACATCTTTATAACTCAATTCGCTCTTAAAACTGTTCCCTTCTCATAACTTGGTATGATGCGTAGGTAATAAACCAACATCATTAATTAAGCTGGCCAATAATCGGTACCTTCATTTATCAAGTTACAGCTGACTGCATTGCATTACAATGAAATGCTGGAAGAGAACGTATAAGCTGTTACTGCAAAGACTGGTGAATTCAGGTATGAAGTTATTTCCCAAAGTACAAGAAAGGTGGCTATATTGTGAGAAGAGTCACTACGGACCCCAGTTATGGTAAGTCAGACGAATTCCAACATACTAGCTCTTGGAGCAGTTGTATTGATTGCACTTTGTGTGCAGAATATGTAGATGATCTTATTGAAGCAACTGTACAGCAGTGCCAAAAAGAAGTTTTCAGGTCAATTGAGCCACATACTGCAGAGCAAAAGTGCAACTTATATATCACTGAAGGACATAGCAGTGCAGCAGCACAAGAGTAGATACAGCAGACTACACTCAATACAACCAGATAGGAATGTGACAGTTTACAAGAATGATTCTTGTATTAGGAACCTATGTTGGTGAGTACATACATAAATTCAACATAGGCAGCTGTAGACGGGAATGCATGTCTAATCTTGGTGACAGCACAACTGGACAAACGACTCTGATTCTTTTTTCCAGCCACTCCCAGCACAATCTTACAAACTGACCGTATGCAGTATACCTGTATCTCTTAGCAACACAATACTTTTGGACTGAAACAAACAACAATAAATTCTTAAACTACTCATTTGCTGTGGAAATTCGTCTTCATCATCATGACCATACTCCTGCCGATATTGAAAGTGTGCTGTTTGAAGGACCCACGCATTCAGGTAGACTTGTTCAAATCCTTTGTTCTCTGTGATACACTTGCATGATGTTACACTTTATTCCGGTTTCCATTTAATGTTTTCATACTCGCAGTAGCACACACATTCATCTAATGTAGGCATAACTTTGCACTCTTCACAGCTGCACCGTCATTTCAACACAACTATTTTGTACTCGAGGTTGTAAGTGAAAGGTATGCCGTCAGCCGTAACCGGGACGCTAAACGGTATACATCATTTTTCTGCAGTGACCAGTCATGATATAATTATTAATATACGTGAATCATGAATAGTTATTAAATGTATAGATAAGCTTATCAAAAGATGCCTGTTCTCTGATGTTCTGGCGTACGGCCACGTGACGGCAGACGTCAAGTGTAAAACACTCGCAAAAACAAGCAGAAAGCGATCACAAAGCTACTGGAATCATCCATACCAGTCTAAATTTCAAAGTTTTTCATGGTTTTGCTTGCCATCATTAGCTGGACTGTGATAAGATGAGCGGTTTTCTTCGCTTTCCACAGGCTCGTACTGGTACAGCTCTACAATGCCTCCAGAAGCTATTTCCTTTGGATGCGAGTCGGAACTATTGCTATTCAACGACGACTTGCTGTAACTCAAATCCAAGCTGGAAGAGTCGATGCTAGATTGACTTGGACTATGTTCTTCCGGTATCCGGATAAGACTGACGTGACTTCCGTTCAACTTGAGATGTCACAACGTACACGCCTCAAATTAATGGTCAGACGGAAGGCGTGGTCAATGGTTGCTGAAATACCTACGGTTTAGCCCTTAGAACTATAGCTAAAATTCTAAAAAAAATTGGCATTTATTAGACTGAAAAAGCAACATTTTTAAGTTAAAAAACGGGTAGCGATATTTGCATGTCACCCTCCCTTTAACTACTAAAATAATTTAGTTTCTTCTGGGCCGACTATACAAGTATACATAAAATAATGCGATCACCCGTACTACAGAAAATCTACAAATCAATGCTGGCTGGTTTGTTGAAATCCGGCAGATAATTGGGAACGGAAAAGGAGTGACTAACGCCTGACGTAGTCTCTTTAGTACGCGTAGCACGCGCCTGCCTCGGGTGACGGCAAACTTTTCTGTCACTCAACACTAGTCTTGCGTGTTAATAGTCTGGGGATGTGCCTAATCCATTCTTGTTCTGCGCTCCCCAAGAATCGTGGGGATAAAGACCTCTTTATGGATAGCAGGAGGTCTGAGTAAGTGTTGCTTAATCGCATTCCGCTCGTCTCGTGTGTGCTAATTACTCGTTAGTTACAATTGTAATTAATTAGCAAACATGTACACCTGTGAACGGACGTCGTAAAAACATGTCGTAGAAAGAATATCTAGTTAGTGTACGTCCACAGGCATGACCATAATCAACACAAGCGAAATGAGAGGAATGCGATTGCGTGACACTTACTTAGACCTTCTGCTATCTATCAAGAGGTATTTATCCTAGATGATTCATGGGGAGCGCAGAACAAGAATTGTATAGGAATATTCCTAGTCTCTTGCACAGCCCTCTTAAAGCGCTCGCGAGAAGCGAAAAGAGTGCAGTGCCCACACGCGAAAGAGGGTCTGTTCAAATTCGGCAGATAATTGGGAACGGAAAGAAGTGACTAACGCCTGACGTCGTCTCTTTAGTACGCGTAGCACGCGGCTGCTGCGGGTGATGGCTAGCTACTATGTCACTCTACAAGCTGTGAAGCTGAGACGTCATACATTTGCATGCGCATTGATCCATAGAGTTACACTGCAGATCATGTAGTTCAATAGAAGTGGGCAGAGACTGAGAAGATCGAAAAGTAACAGTCATTCCGTCATACAAGGGTAAACGCCTGAGATTCAGATGGCAAGCTAGCGCGGAATGCGTCAAATAGTCAACGTGATGTACGTTGTATTGGTGCAGATTCCTAGTTCATCACGTAAGTTTTACCTTGTCCTTTATAAACTGCAAGACTTCCTGGCTCTGGTGACTCTGGTCGTCTAGTCTAGAGGGTTCCGTCATCGTTATGACGTAACTTTTAGCATGTGACTTCGATCTGCGCTAGTCGTAAAATCTTCCTGGGTCTAGAGTCAACAGACCGATAGAAAAGTGTCAACTCGTACCACCAATGCATGTACAACGTACGTCACCTTGATTTGAACGCGCGTACGGCATTCGCATTCCGCGCTAGCTTGCCATCTGAATCTGAGGCTCTTACCGCTGTATGAGGGAATGGCTGTTACTTTTTGATCTCCTCAGTCTCTGTCCCCTTCTGGTGGACTACATGAACTGTTATGTATACACTCTACGGAACAATGCACTCAGCTTTACAGAGTGTCGAGTGACATAATAGCTAGCGATCACCCGAGGCAGTCGCGTGCTGCGCGTGCTAAAGAGACGACGTCAGGCGTTCAGTCACTCCTTTACTGCTTCCAATTATCTGCCGGATTTGAACAGACCCTAGCTCTTTCGCGTGCGAGCACCACCATCCTCTCCGCTCCTCCTGCGCGCGTTAAGAGGGACTGTGCAAGGGACTAGTGCATAGTGACGTTTGGTTCTAGAGTTACATCGTAGCAAGTGCATACTGACGTGTGGTTCTAGAGTTACATTGTAGCATGTGCATAGTGACGTTTCGTTCTAGAGTTACACCGTGGTAAGTGCTTAGTGATGTTTGGTTCTAGAGTTACATCGTAGCAAGTGCATACTGACGTGTGGTTCTAGAGTTACATTGTAGCAAGTGCATAGTGACGTTTCGTTCTAGAGTTACATCGTGGTAAGTGCTTAGTGATGTTTGGTTCTACAGTTACATCGTAGCAAGTGCATAGTGACTTTTGGTTCTAGAGTTACATCGTAGCAAGTGCATAGTGGCTGTGTTCGTCATACTATGGTGGTGGCTGTACACTAGCGCCTAATTAGAACTGGGTTTGCTACTGCTTAGCTTAACAAATTACAATAATCAGGTCAGTTGACAACAGGAATATGGGCTAAGGCTGGGTTAGCGCTGGGGTTAGCTGGGGTTAGCGCTTGTCAAAACATTCCAGTTTATTCATATTGCGTATCACAGCAATGAATCAAAGAAGATTGCTATACTTTGTGTTGGTCTGGCAGTTTTTCTTGAGCAAATCGAATCCGCAGCACGATTTGCGAAATTCCGTAGTGAAAGACGTTGTAGCATCCGTACATTGAGGCAACCGTTGCTGTTCTATCACGCGAATGTGGTCCCTACAGCTAGACAAGGATTAAAAAGACTGAAAATGGTCGGAAGACGTTACAATTCTTGCGCGGGAATTGAGTAGCGTAGCTTGAGTACATGATACAATCATTTGCAGTCTGCAAGAGTTCACTCACCCTAATTAGAGGCAACTGGACAAGCTCAACATGTGAGAACACAACTTGCGTGATAGCACAGCAGGGTGTTATGATTAATTAGCGCAAACTCTGGTTTGCTCTTCCAAGCACTTACAATGTAACTCTAGAACCAAACATCACTATGCACTTGCTATACGATGTAACTCTAGAACCAAACGTCACTAAGCACTTGATACGATGAGCAATAGTCACTATGCACTTGTTTTGGCAGAAATGGCACGCCATATCTTTAACCGTGACAACGGAAATTCAATTGGAAAGGTTAGGGCTAAATATGCGAAAGCCTATCTTACCAGGAACTGTTGCCTAAGGCCCCGGGCGAATTTTTTTGGGACACCCTTACGACTTAGCCGCTGGAGCGAACAGTGCGCTGGTAGTACGAGGCTAGCGGCGCGGCCTTTGATTCTAGGTAGTCAATGGACATGTTACAACCGTGATTTTGACATAAACGAAGTGCTGCGTTTTTGCGCATCTCTCGAACAGTAACCTGCACCGTTTATTCAAAGGGGGCCCCAGTTTTGAACATCGTCTGCTGAACGTTGTTTTCTCTGTGCAAATCGACTTCGAATAGATTGGACGGCAGGTAAAGTGATTTCTAAATTACTATGAATTGCGATTAAACATTTCTATTATTTCTAAAGACTTTTTTGGGTGCATAGAGCTATGCACGTTGCCTCGATTGAATTGTACGGCAATATTTACGCTGTTACATACACTGCATACATCAAATTGTGTACTATTTATTGCAAATCTATTTTCTGTGTGCAATCATATAATATGCAATTAATAATACAATTATATAATACAAACTACTACTACCACAAATTTACTAACAGATAAACATTATCTAGTTGAAATGACAGCATTGATATATTTTAAGCATTACTTAGTTGGTATAAACACGTACGTAAAACAATGTATAGACGTTTCAATAATCATGACAAATCAGATGTTAGATATATATGCCTTTACGAACTGACAATATATTTGAAATACATACCATGCCATTGGTTGTTATATAATTGGTGACATGAATGACAGTTGTATATGTAATTAGCTGTGTGTGTGCGTGTGTGTGTGTGTGTGTGTGTGTGTGTGTGTGTGTGTGTGTGTGTGTGTGTGTGTGTGTGTGTGTTAATTGTGTGCATACTTTACCTACTTGAAGTACGAGCAACATAGCTAGAACATAATCAATATTTGGTAAAGATCAAATGGTTGAAATGAAGACGAAGATCAATACTTAGTTTATGCAGCAAATGTTAGGCAAACTCAACTTTGACATACTAGAATTATTAGTTTGTAGATGGTCATATTTTATTATATGATCTACACAGCTGATCAACTGAAAACTCTTTTTTAGTTAATCTAGATTATTAGTTATGTGGTGTTTATTGTGAGTTTATGGTGTTTGTTGTGAGACAGTGAGTATTGGGGTGGAGTTCTTAATATCTACATACATGGAAACAAATTTAAGGAATGTGTATCTGTTTTGTATATCAATATATACTGCTGATCAAATTAAATTTTGTAAACTGTTATAGTTTGCACGTTATATAATATAACCATACGCAATTTATTTTGACTTTTACTGTAATTGTTTGTTGACAGAATGGTGCAGATGGCTTGATATTATATGTTGATTCTGCAGAAGGCCTTTAATTTTGCAGCTCAGGAATAGCAACAAGAATTTTCACCCATACTGTTTACATAGGTGGAGATAAATTCAGCTATAGTTGTTTGAGTGCAATGGATAGCACATGTCAATGTATGTTCTAATAGAATGTCAATAAATACGGAGGTTGACTGGCTGAGTTTATTGTAGTGTTTATTGACTAGTGTCTAGTATTCAGCTAATTTTTGTAGATCTCTAATTTACTTAAGTCTCTATCTTTGTAACTAGAGTGTGCACTTGCGGTTTCTTTTTGCGTCAGAATTTGAAATCTAGAAGTGTGCGCTTGCGGCGTAGTGCAAAATCACGAGACATGAGGGCGTGGCATAAGCATTTTGGCGGGCTTCCGTGGAGGTGTCAAAACAACCTGCTTGTCTCCGTGTAACATGAAACACCACGGTACCTTATTAAATAGCCGAGATCTCCAGCTGTTGAATGACGATAATTGGCTAAATGATAGTGTAAGTCTGACGCCAATGTGTACAAATTCTCAAATGTACAAAAATACTAAAATTGAAATGGTGTAGGTCATTGAAGCTTATCTGTGTTTCTTGAAGAGCCACTCTGGAAAAGATTTACAAAAAGTAGTTTAGCTTTATCTAGATTTTTCTATTTCTGACATGTGCTGGATCGTTTCCCTGGTGCAGAATCGAAATCTGAAGAACTTCGAGGTCTTGAGCACTCACTTCTTTACCACCATTAGAAATAAAGGCATCAAGTCTGTTGACAGCTGGTACATAAAGGTGAAGAAAGCTGCAATTGAAATACATGAATGCATTTTTACCTGCAAATCTTCAAAATGTAGACAGATATTTTTGATGTCGAGTTGCTAATAGTACCTATCAATGAAGGCAACATCCACTGGACACTTCTGGTGTGGCCCACTCACCCGCTTAAACCAATATTTATACCCTAAATCAACTTTTGTATACAGGTAGTAAATAATAGAGAAAAGGCTATGACTTATTATGATTCAATTAGAGGATTGTATGATGCTACAGACAGTTTCAGTCAGATGAAGTAAGTAAACACATTCACAACATAATCACTAACTGTTAGATCATAATTGTTATCTTAATTTTGGACAATTACAGGCAGTATTTGTCACGACAAAGTATGTTGAGACGTACAATACAGATTGACTGGACAGAGTGAAAGACTATCAACGCCAGTGTAAGATCTAGTATATTCACTACTATATAAACCTGAACATTTAAAGAGTGCATGTTCGAATAGGTCACATGCAGCTAGCCATATAAGACAATTAATGACTTATTACCCTCAACTAATTAATGCTCACTTCTAATCAAATCGTAATGAAAAACCTCTTACAGTTACTCAATCTCAACACAAAGATAATATCTGCCCACTATCATTGGCTCTTACTAGCTGCAAATATAGGTGTACATTGTATATAACAGGTCAACTTTTAACTTAATAGTGGGCTTGAAACTGTTAGACAAGTTCTGGCCAACAAAGAGTCCTCCTTTGAGATGCAATGTCGTGAATGCAGTTAGTGTATTGTGAATTTGTGTGTGTGTGTGAGTGTGTGTGTGTGTGTGTGTGTGTGTGTGTGTGTGTGTGTGTGTGTGTGTGTGTGTGTGTGCGCGCGCGCGCGCGCATATGTGTGTGTTCATCATTAAATCCAATAAACAGTTCAAAGACCACGGTGTGCAAACAACTGACATTAGTTAGTGTTGTTATGTAGCATGATTACCATTGTAATCTATAAATAAATGCAATATACACAACGACATTATTCTGTTATTCATACTTTCTTTATGACTTACGCTAATACAGGAAATACCTCAACAGCAGAACGGTAATGACTGTGGAGTGTTTCTTCTCCAGGTATTACAAGCTACTTGGTCTGACTTGTTCTAAACTAGTCACAATTTAATTTTATCTATTCAGTATGCCTATTGCGTGGTTCACAGAAGAGACATGGACTTCAGTCAGGTACATGATTGTTAATTTATATATCCATTAATTAATTAATTAACATTCAACAGCTTACTACTGATACTAAGAAACTCAAACATTCTATTTATAGAACCACTTAGAAAACCTGACTGATATATCTAGAACAGTTTGTACAGTTAGTAAGTAATCGTACTTTATTGGCTTTGTTACTACAGGCTGACATTCCCCAGATTCGTTGTCGGATTCAGTCAGAACTAACAGACGTGTGCAAGTCAAAGACAGCAGCTGACTCCAATGAATCCATATCAACACATGTAGAAATAACCAACAGCACTGACTTGGCACCCATAACTGAGTCCAAAAACAATGAATGTCAACCCACAATCAAACAATCGCTCATTCCAACCTGCCAGTCAAATCTAAGCACAGATTCAGATTCGGATTTTGAAAGCAACACTGTGGAGAGAGTCTCCTCCGGCAATAGAAATTGCTATTCTGTCCTAAACAGAAATGATTGCCCAGAACAATTGAGAGCTGTTGTACCACAATCCAATAAATACACATATGTGATAGATGAATTCAAAGTATCTGAGCAACAGTGTCTTGATAGTCCCCAGTTTTCTGCCACTCTACGAATGAATTTAGCAACTAAAGCCGATGCAGAGCAATGGCTAAAACAATTCATGTGTCACAGCAAGTGCACATACAGAACAACAAGAACAAAGAAGATTGCTTTCAAACACCTTGTGGCAAAATTCCACATGCATTGTCAGCATCACAGAAAATCATTAAGTCACAAGCAAAAACAGGCACATCTTCGAGTTGAGAGAAAAGGACAGAGAAGATCTCTCATTGCAGGAATGAGAAGCAAAAAACAGAATGTCCTTCAAAGTTGACTTTAACCATCATGAAACCTTCCAAGAAGCAAAGTTTGTACAGCAGATAAAAACGTCCTGTCACACATGACAATCTTGAAGTTGAATTTTATTCACAACCATCCTGTACACTCAGCGCATGCGTTGAGTTTTCGATCTGTAGATGATGCCACAGAGCAGGAAATTTTCACTCTTCTATCTAAGGGGCATAGTGCAGCATCAGCTCGGCACGCCCATGAAACCAACCTGATGATTTCCTGTGCTGAAAACGAGCAAGATGTTCAACGTGTACTAGCAGACAGGGCCATAAATCCATCAGTACAGGACTACAGCAGATTGCATGAGCAATGGAGAAAGAAGGAAATGGGTGAAGAGAATGGGCCAGACATGTTTTTTCAGCTTCAAACTGAAATTGATATCTACAATGAAAACAACCAACAACGTGGTGGAACAGGCAAACTTTAGGTCTATGAAAATCCATGCTTGAACAAAGCAAAAAGTGGCACATCTTCTAACAGTGATGACGACATCTCAGCATCACCAAGAAAAAAGTCAAGTTGTGTAAAAGAAAGCAGAAACATCAGCCAATGGTTCTAGCAATCTGTAAACCACTTATGTTCAGAGCCCACAACAACATCAAACAAGCCAGAGAAATGGTGTTTATCGATGCAACTTCCTCACTAGATCGCTATAATTCATCTGTATTCATTATGTCAACTAGCACACCTACTTCTAGTATCCCTCTAGGTGTGATTGTCACTTCAGATGAGCAGGCGACAACCATACATCGTGGACTGGAGTTGTTAGGAGAAGTTTTGCCCGAGGAGGCATTCAATGGCAAAAGAGTGAAACATGGTCCCACTATTGTTATGACTGATGACAGTCATACAGAGCGAGCTCTTCACAATTTCTGGCCAACAGCAAATCTCCTTCTATGTACATTTCATTTTCTTCAACGCAGGTGGACCTGGCTATATGATAGTAAAAACCACATTTTTAAAAATGATTGTACCATCCTTATTGAAAAAGTCAAGAAATTAGTTTACACTAATACAGAAACTGAGCTACAGAAACACTACAACAGTTTCCTTCAAAGCCCTGAAGTAAAGAAATATCCTAAGTTTTATAGTCACATGCAGTCACTGTGGGCTAGACGAAGAGAATGGGCACACTGCTATCGTAGAACGATTCTTATTAGAGGAAATCATACTAACAACTATGCAGAAGCTGGAATGAGGATCCTGAAAGAGCTCATTTTCAGTCGAGTGAAAGCATACAACTTGGTACAGATATTCTATTTCATAACTGAAATAATGGAACGGTATTACCAGAGTAAACTGCTCAGTGTAGCCCACAGTCGAGTTGACCGCTATATTTCACTTCGCTATCAAGGCGTAAATGCTAAAGCATATGCTAAAGTAACCATAAAGCAGATCGCAAAAGAAAGCTTTTTGGTGCCAAGCAAGACTGAAAGGGGAGTTGCTATTACACTGACATGAAAATAGGAGTTTGCACGTGCCCAAGAGGTCAAGATGGGTCACCGTGTAGTCACCAAGCAGCAGTTGTGTTGCACTTTGGGTGCACAACAGTAAACTGCATTCCTGCTCTCAACCCTGAAGACAAATGGAAGTTGGCATACATTGCATATGGCAAGGAATTTTGTACAAGATTTGTCCTTCTATACGCTAATCAGTAAGCCAGTTGACACAACAAAGAAATCATGCGAGCCACCACCATCACCAACACAGCAGCAGGAGAAGCAGCAGCAGCACTACATTTCAACTGGCTGGTATGCGCAATCAGAATAACTACAGCCACAATGGTGTGTAGATGATGACACAAAGCAGTGCAACAAAGAGCATGATTCTGATACCACTGCCTCTCTAAAACAAGAAACACAGCAACAAGACCAACTCTGTCAGGTAGTTGACTTAATATCCAAAGATATTAAAAAGCAACTGAGGGCTGATGTTATGTTCCAGCAAAGCATAGAAAAGTTTACTACAACATACAATAAACTATCCACCAAATCCACAAATTCTCATCTGATTACAGCTTTCCATAAATTCGGTTGGTGCTTTGGGGGCAATGTCACCCGAAAGAATTACGGAGTTTTGCGGCGAGGTAGGAGGATCCCTATTTAAGCCAAATCAGCTGGAAAAAGAAAATCAATACACAGAGGGAACGCAGCAGCAGCTCCTGGACGAGCCCCTGCAGCTGTCACTAAAAATCAAAAAGAGACTGAAAAAGATGACAGGTATTTTATACCAGTTCAACTAAAAAACCACTCAATTAAAAGACCTCACTCTTTGAAAGACAGTATCTCCAAAGGTCAACAAAATGCAGGAAGATGGTAGACTGTTCACTACTCTCTCAACCTGCCAGTATAATATTATGTTAATTAATTAAGCACAGTTATGAAGACATGCAAAAGAAATATTCAGTACTTACTTGGACCACTAACTTGCACAATGTAAACTGCATAGTTGATCACACCTCTTGTTACTATGTATTATGAATAACCAATTGTTTGTGACATGAGTCTTGATGACATAAATTATGTGTCAAAGTATACTGAAATCCATTGCTGCAGCAAAATACCCCAAGGTACGTCCTTGATCCAAAAAAGAACAAACATACAGAACTACCAAGGAATTGCCCCAAGATACAATAACTTATAAAGCTAACTAATTAGATTAGATCATATTATTTAGCCTATACATATAAACTATAGAACCAATCAATAAGAACATATGTAATAACAAATAGATAAACAGACAAACAAACAAACAAGCAGACAAACAAACAGATATAAATAGATGATCAGACAAACAAAAACAAGAACAGATAATCAAACAACTCTGTTCAATTAATTGTTCAACTTATTTCTTAGTATCTATAACATCTACAAACTGTTGTTGCATGATAACGAAAATTAACTAATAGTGTCATTGCAAAAATAAGTCAACACATAAAGTCAAAACACTTGCATGCATATTAATACAAACAGATAGGCACTTAATAAATCAATGCTTGTAAAAGACTAGCCGCAGCAATAATTTTCCAATTAAATTATTTCCACTGTCACATCGTCGACAGCAACAATAAACACCACATAACTAAATAATCTAGATTAACTAAAAAAGAGTTTCAGTTGATCAGCTGTGTAGATCATATAATAAAATATGACCATCTACAAACTAATAATTCTAGTATGTCAAAGTTGAGTTTGCCTAACATTTGCTGCATAAACTAAGTATTGATCTTCGTCTTCATTTCAACCATTTGATCTTTACCAAATATTGATTATGTTCTAGCTATGTTGCTCGTACTTCAAGTAGGTAAAGTACACACACACAATTAACACACACACACACACACACACACACACACACACACACACACACACACACACACACACACACACACACACACACACACACACACACACACACACACACACACACACACACACACACACACACACACACACACACACACACACACACACACACACACACACACACACACACACACACACACACACACACACACACACACACACACACAGCTAATTACATATATAACTGTCATTCATGTCACCAATTATATAACAACCAATGGCATGATATGTATTTCAAATATAATGTCAGCTCGTAAAAGGCATATATATCCAACATCTGATTTGTCATGATTATTGAAACGTCTATACATTGTTTTACGTACGTGTTTATACCAACTAAGTAATGCTTAAAATATATCAATGCTGTCATTTCAACTAGATAATGTTTATCTGTTAGTAAATTTGTTGTAGTAGTAGTTTGTATTATATAATTGTATTATTAATTGCATATTATATGATTGCACACAGAAAATAGATTTGCAATAAATAGTACACAATTTGATGTATGCAGTGTATGTAACAGCGTAAATATTGCCGTACAATTCAATCGAGGCAACGTGCATAGCTCTATGCACCCAAAAAAGTCTTTAGAAATAATAGAAATGTTTAATCGCAATTCATAGTAATTTAGAAATCACTTTACCTGCCGTCCAATCTATTCGAAGTCGATTTGCACAGCAAAACAACGTTCAGCAGACGATGTTCAAAACTGGGGCCCCCTTTGAATAAACGGTGCAGGTTACTGTTCGAGAGATGCGCAAAAACGCAGCACTTCGTTTATGTCAAAATCACGGTTGTAACATGTCCATTGACTACCAAGAATCAAAGGCCGCGCCGCTAGCCTCGTACTACCAGCGCACTGTTCGCTCCAGCGGCTAAGTCGAAAGGGTGTCCCAAAAAAAATTCGCGCCGGTCACACTACGTCAGGATCGGCGGCGACGTTTGCGTTAGGGCGGTCACACTTGCTTCTCTCATGACGTTATCTAAACGTAACGTGAACGCCACTGTAAACGTGAACGTGGTGTTGACTCCCACGTTCACGTCGGCGTTGATGTACATACCTACGTTGCGTGGGCGTTTCTGTAGTGTCGGAAGGCGCTATTGTCACTGTTGTCACATTCGCGTACGTCTGCAACACTCATTCTAAGGTATTTGACCTACTGAGACTTTGCAATTGGTTCATTTGTTGTGCCGTTGTGTCATGATGCCGACAAGCAGAGATAGTAAACTCTGGTTTTTCGTTTTCCTGCTGTTCTCGTCTGGCGTACCGCGAGCTGAAATACCATCATATGACAACTTTCTTTGCTATGGTTTCCGACTTACATCTGTGAAGACCGGGTTTCCTAGGAAATCGATGTCGCCTTCTGTTTTGCACAGCACGGACATGTGGATGAATCCCTAAGTGTGGCAATTAGTGAAGCAGCTCAGGCGTCAGCGACGATTTTGGACAGCACCTAGAGGTGCTGGATTTTGGCAGAAAGATGTGAAAGGTACGTGGAGGGAACATGGACTTGCTTTTCCTGATTGGGAAGACAAACAGTATCTGGACAGATACAGAGTCACAAAAGCAACATTCTGGTTTCTATTTAGACGATACGGTTGGCGTCTAAAAAGCAAAACACCAATTTGAGGAAACCAATAAATGCAGACAAGGGCTTTGCAATTACTCTACACTGGCTTGCTCATTCAACGTCTTTTTCAGAACTATCTATAATCTACCGAGTTGCAAAAGCCTCTATTGTGTCAATTGTGCACCAGAGAATGTATGTGTTGCGTCGGTTTCTAGTTCCAGATTCTATTCGTTTTCCCACTGGAGATGAACTGGACCAAGTTATTGCTGACTTTGAAGCACTCTGTTGTTTGCCTCACTGTGGTGGAGCATTACATGGAACTTTTATGCAAATAAAAAAACCTAGCAAATTTGGAGACAGCTATTACTGTTGCAAATGATTTCATAGCATCATAGTGCTGGGGTGTGTTCATGCCAGAGGAATATTTATTTCAGTCAACTCTGGTTGGCCAGGGTCTGTTGGAGACTCATACACATTCAGAAACAGTCAGCTGAAACAAAATATAGACAATGACGTTTGGTTGTCTACTGTACATCAAAAAATGATTGGGGGATTATCAATCAGGCCATTTCTGGTTGCGGATGCAGCATTTCCCCTCAGTTCAGCTGTCATAAAATGTTGTGATGGTGACAATCATGTTGGCAGAGAAAAGAACTCTAATTATTCAGTCATTCCAACAAGGAGAGTAGTGGAACAGGCTTTTGGAAGACTCAAGGGGCGATGGCAAGTGACAGCACATAGCAAACTCAAGAATCCGGAGTTCGCGAGCCAAGTAGCTACAATTGCTTGTGCTCTTCACAATATTTGCGAGAGGCACAACTGTCCCTTTGAAGAAGACTGGTTGCCCGAAGATGCTGCTTATAACAATGATGTTGTAGGTCCTCCTCACCACCATGTAGTTGATGATGATGCACAACGTGTCAGGGATACCCTTGCAGACTGGGTTCATGCTATCAATCCTAGACACTGATATTTCCCAAGTCTAGCCTTACTACAGATATTTTAAATTACTACAGATTGTTGTTATTTCAAGAATATTTTAAATTATACACATAGACATTGAGTAAATGTAAAAGACATGCAACAAGTTAGACATTTTCAATTATAACTATTGCTTATCAGAAAAGAGGCGTTAAAGAGCTCAGCCTGAAATGCTTGCTGTTGCTGCATAAGCTGAGTTTGAAAGATTTGACTCTCCTGAGACATCTTTTTCCTCATTGCCTCTTCATTCAGGGCGAATTTCTTTCGTGCTGCTGCCTCTCTCTCTCTCTCTCTCTCTCTCTCTCTCTCTCTCTCTCCTTTCTTCAAACTGCTTCAGTTGCAGTTGCATAGCCTGGTCATGCTCAAACTGTCGCCTTTGGCTAGATTCTTGCATTTCTGTCATGGCCTGAATGAATGCTAGCTGAGACCCCGCAGTACCAACTCTTGAAGTCTTGGGAGCCTTCTTTTTCTTCTTTGCCTTTGGTGCTGCTTCCTCTTCAGCGTCATTATCGCTCGAAGACTTTAGTGGTGGCTGTACGGGAGTTGATGTACGTGAACTAGGTGTAGGTGGTCTGGTACGTGTGGGAAGTGGGTGTTGGGCTTCCTCTGCCACAACACCTGTGGTTACAAACAAGTCCTCTTCAGCACGCTGAGATAGCGGTAGATTAGGTAGCAAAGAAGCGTCGTCAACAGAGCCAGGTCCCAGTGAGGGATGGTTTCGAAAGTGATCAATAAAAACAGCAAAGTTAGGCTATGCTAATTTGGCAGCTTCCTCATCAAGCGCAATATCGGCATCATCCGTTTCACGCCCCATTCCTTTTGGAAGACGATACTGCGCATAGATCCCTTTCGCTTTCTTGACAATGCTATCTATTTATTGCGCACCTCCGACTCCGAGAAATGTTGAAGACTGACTTGATCGCAGTAGTCATTCAGCTGCTGGGTGACAATCTTCTCCTTGGATTTTTTTGTCATCATTTTGCCGTCATATTTTGCCAAGTACATCAGCCCACAGCTCTGTCAGTTTTGCTTCCGCGTTTGGCGACCAAATGACTTTCTGCTTCCTATTAGCTGCAGCTGTTGACTTTCCACGATCCGCAGACATGGCGCTCGTTGACGTTCGATCAAACCAAATGAACCAATTGCAAAGTCTCAGTAGGTCAAATACCCTATAACGAGTGTTGCAGACGTACGCGAAGGTGACAACAGCGACAGTAGCACCTTCCAACACTAAAGAAACGCCCACGCAACGTACCTATGTACATCAACGCCGACGTGAACGTGGGAGTCAACAAATACGCTCTACAAGTGTGACCGCACATTTACGTTTGCATGTAATTAGACAAAACGCGTGAAACGCAAACGCAAACGTCGCCGCCAGTCCTGAGGTAGTGTGACCGGGGCCTGAGGCTAGTTACGCCGTTTTCGTCCACCGCAACCCACTCACAAGGATGTACCTTATGTAAATATGAGTTTACAAAATTGTTATTGGTCATCTTTCTATTGCGATTGTGGTCAGAAAAATCATGCCAGGTTCAAGAGACATGCAGTACAATGCTGCTTTTCATCTTGCAATCACGCCACTCTTAGTCTTGGAACTGTTCAGCTCAGTTGCTCTTCCACGTGCTCTCTACTCAAGTCTGGCGTTGATCTGCATCAAGCGATTTCGAATATCTTGCAAGACTTTGTGTAGGTTTTTTTTATCGTTCAGGCTAAATAGTTTGTGTGATATCAAACAAACACCATCTAGACTTTGTGTGGGTCTTGCAGCCATGCAGATGTTTGATATGTTGGAGAAGAAGAGAAACACACTGTATTTGTATTTGCTTATGACAATGATATGCAACGTCGTTTTGACTGTATCATCAGCCGATACGAATGGCAACAACAGCATGTACATTGGAGAAAAGGGAGAAAAGGTTACTAAATAAATCTTTGTTTAGTTTCCGTCTTGATGCGTTATCCTAATTATTGTGCTGTTTGTAGGGAGACGTTGGCCATCAGGGTCTTCAAGGCGTACGCGTAAGTGTTTCGTTGATCAAAATGTAGAGAATTGTGCATGAGTGCTAGAAGAGTGTACCAGGTTAGTTACAATATGTATAGCACATGCATGCAGTGGATGTTGGCGTGTCAAACGTCGTTTCTCTAATTACGTGTGAATGGTGTCAAAAGTGTCACCTCATATAAGAGGTGTACACATCTAAATTACCACACGCTGCACTTGCTCGATCAATTAACGGTTTAGCTATACCTCTGTAGTCTTCGCTTTACAATATGTACGACGTCACGATGATGGTCGACCGAGCCTCACTACGCTGGCGGAAACGCTATGCTAGATAGGTGTCAAACGATGACGCTCCCGCTAATATAGACACACCGTCAGCAACTCCAACTTACTGCTATCCCCGCCCCAGATGCAGAGTGTGGATTGCAGCCCGGATGGGGTTGTATCATCTCTACTTCTCGTTCGGTATCGCCACTTGCTGTCAGCAACAATCGTGCAAATGTAGTTGTCTGTATAGTAGGAGACGACTGTAGCGTGAGATCTTTGATCGCTGGCTAGTGAGCAGTACTGCAGTCCAATGCATTGCAGTAGAGCCGTAGGATGTATTGCAGCTTCAACTGCGAAGCTGTGTACGCGTACAAAGACGTGCAAGTACCATTACTGATCTGCCATTTCAACGCTACGCACCCGCTTGCAAACGCTTGACAGCGGCCTAGAATCGCAGTGTCGACAAGTACAGAGGCTAGAACAACGTCAAATTGCAATCGAAAGCTCAGTTCTTAGCTAATACAATTATTATGACTTATTAATTAATAATTAACTATTATTAAAATTGATTGATTACGTACTTGCTCCCTCGCAGAAAGGCGGTACACCTAACAATAGGCAATGACCCGTGGCTGCAAACATGCTGTGGGGAGAGCTAACTTTTACATGCAGCACGCGCATGCTCACTACAATCGTATAGCATGGAGATGACTGGCTGCTTCTTATGAAATATCGGCACTCGGAAGCCAGACGACGACAACAATGAAATTGGATCTTTCAATTAACGACGTAGAAAGCAAGAAGAGTTTGACAACCTGCTCGAAGAGATGAGGATGCAAGATGCAGAGAGCCATTTCCTACGTACGAATGTCGACGGAAACCTATGATGCTCAAATGGCAAGAATAGCTTCTGCCTTGTCGTTGTTGAGGAGAAGATCGATATCAAATGTTCATCAGTCAGCTAGAGATCTCACCAGGAAAAGGTATCCACATGGTATTTTTATCTCAATCCGTTCTCTGTTAGATAATGCGTTTCTCTGTGTGCTTGCATGCCTGCCTATCTGTCAGTTTGTCAGCTGGTCTGTCTGTCTGTCTGTCATATCTTTATATTTCGTACATATGAACTATTACAAGCTTTAGATACGAAAATCCGTTATGTATCAATTAGACTAACACGGGTCTCTAAAAATTATCAACTTAGGTTACATGCACTGTCTGTCTGTCTGTCTGTCTGCCTGTCTGTCTGTCTGACTGTCTGGGTACTAGCTGTCTTTTTGTTTTGTCTGTCAATATGTTTCATAAATAAACTATATAGCACTATAGCAATTAAAGCCAATCTACATGTCCAGTAAATCTAATTAGTACATACCAAATCGAACAGAGAGAGAGAGAGAGAGAGAGAGAGAGAGAGAGAGAGAGAGAGAGAGAGAACTGCATGTCCACTGAGAGCTGAAATTTCCTTAGGAAAACACTTCCATTGCCATTTTATAGCTGTGTAGTGTATAGCAAAGCGTTTCCTCTCATTGTCATATACGTACATCAGATCATTTTATTTTCAAACTAATTTTTGGGTCATTTTGACAGCTGATCTGGATATTCTTTTCTATGATTTCCCCGGCCATCTACCAAAATGTATAGCATGTACCAATTGAATCAATCATCTTTACACTTAACCCTCTCAGACACTTCTCTTTCTGTCGTGTCTGGCATGTTTCTTTTCTTGTCTTCTTGATGCAGCGGCTTCGTCTGTGGTGGTAGATGTAGGGAAGATGTTTGAGCTCTAAGGGTTAGCAAGCGGTACACCTAGCTCTACGTTGGGTCCATCTCTCGTGTTGAACACTATGATGTGTGGTCAACTGTCTGAAATGGACTACTTGTCTCTTGGTTCTTCCTGAAGCATTCAGAACACACAGACACAATGCTGTTGTGCGCTCAGACTGGCTCATCTCCTGACTTGCATCATTTCCAAATATGTCTAATTCCTTTCCATTTTTCTGCTATTTCTCTCATTCCTGCGACTTCTACGTCAGTCTATCTGTTCGTCTGTTTGTCTTTTATTTTCAACATCAATACTGCCATACAGTGAATATCAGTAAAGGCACCACAACTAAAGATTGAGTTTTCGACCTATTGCTAGAGTTACACAAAACAAAGTTGTACTGAATAATCTGTCTTGCTGTTTGTCTGTCTTTGTATCTGTTTGTGTATCTCTCGGTATGTCTGTCTGTTTACCTGTCTGTCTTTCTTTTGGCTATTTGTTAGAAGTCTTTCTGTCTGTTTTGTCTGTTGCTGTCTTTCTGTTTGCTTGACTGTCTGCCTGTCTGTTTGTCTATCAATATATTCTTTATTCATCATAGCTTATACATAAATGCCGATACATGTTACAAAGATGTATGTGCACTGTCTGTTGGTTTGTTTGTTTTTAGCTGTCTGTTGTCTGTTTGTCAATACATACATGTTTTTAGAAAGCAACTATAGCAGCATAGCAATAGCTAAATGTCCGTTTTTATTACATCTACTACATATACACGAGAACTGACGAAACTAGACTGCACACTACATCTTTACTAAATACACATGCATGCACACACACACACACACACACACACACACACACACACACACACACACAGTGACACACACACACACACACACACACACACACACACACACACACACACACACACACACACACACACACACACACACACAAACACGTCTGTCAGTCTCCAGGCCCGACGGAAGCAACTTGAAAGTGGAGCGGCCTAGCGAGAGTTAGAGAGTGTGGCTTAGCGCACGCTATGGGTGGGTTGGCACACATCCGTGAGTAGTGAGCATGCACACAATGTGCTGTCACAGAGGTTGGGGAATAGAGTCCAGGTAACGAAAGAGAAGTTGTAGGAGACTTCAAACCAGTCACCAAATTAGTAGAGCCGTAATCCGGTAGATGACCAAATACATTATTTTATTTAATCAGCTCTACCTTTAGACCGAAAGTATGCGCTGGCTGAAGTCGAGTTTTCAAAAAGTGGGGCGGCCTGAGCCGCCCCTGCCGCCCCGGCTCCATCGGCCTGGTCTGTTATCTGTCTTTTGTTTCTTTGTTTGTCTGTCTGTCTGTCTATAAGTTAATTTCTCTGTCTTTCAATACCTTTTTATGCTTTAATGTTAGTACATGTGATAAAACTGTAAAAGACTTAGTTGCACCATTTGTCTTGTTATCTCTGTCTTTCTTGATAGATTATCGTAAAAGTTTGTCTTTGTCTGTCTCACTCTCTGTTTTTATCTGATCTTTGTAATTGGTATAGAAGACAATTTCCACCAGCTATTTATAGAGACACAATGCTAAGGTTGAACTAAACAAATTTTTAGGGAATTTGGAGATTGCAATTAGTACCAGTTTGTTGTACAATAACACAGCCTGTGTTTCTTTGTCTGTTTGTCTGTCTGCTTAACTGTCGGTTAATTTGTCTTTCTAGTATTGCGAAATGCAGATTAGCAGTAGTGATAACTGTTTATTATTTAGATTGGCTTTCGGTTTACATCACATGGGATCAAGCAACTTCCAATAGTCAGTTTTCTTCAAATTTTCACTTGATCAATCTTGCACCGTCATACAACTTAATCATGGCACATTATCAAGACAACATGCACTGCGCTTTTACAAGTTCTTCAGTCTGAGTGTATGAAAGCACCATCTAATAGAAACGATTTTAAGGCATCAGCCGAGATCGAGTCGGAAAAGCGTTTGAATTGCCAAACTGTGTTGGTGCCATTGATGTAAAGCACATTACCATACAAGCTCTTGCTTGTCGGGGATCTTCTTATTGCACCTTCAAAAAAAGGACGCTTAGGTGTTCTACTGACAGCATGTGATGCACATTACAGGTTTACTATTGTCGGCAAAGAAATTTTGTTGTCATGGTAACGGTAGCATTTTCTCCTATTCAGAATTTGACAGGAAACTGGAAGCAGGTGATCTTGGCTTGTACAATCACAATTCTATCAGTTGCTGTCATTGAGGTGTCTTTTTCGTGTATGTGGGAGTTGAAGTACTTTCAGTGAAGTATGCTTTGCCAGTACCTTGGCAGAAATCATACATATTCAGAGACAGTGTTTGACTATTACTCGAGTCATACCAGGGAAGTCATCGGTTAGAGCTTTGAGATACTAGCTGCAACGAAACATTTTTCAAAAGGCTAGTCATCACATTCCCAGATAACGCAGTGAATTTTATCAAAGTGCCACCATCTTTACATAATAATTACCAGGAAACCACTTAGTCATCGGAACTAAGTACCATATGCAGCATATGGAATACTAGGATGTATTTATTATCAGCTAATGTTCTTTGTATAATAGTAACAAAACGCTGTGTGTTTCGTTGCCTTCTTCTGGGTAAGCATCGCATTTAATTAGCTAGATGGTGTCTGATTGAAATTGTGTACCATTTATCTAAAAGTAAACAGACTTTATCTAAAAAACTGTAACTTCTGTCTGTCTGCTTAAATGTCTTCCTGCCTTACATGTATTTCTCTGTCTCTTTAGCTGTCTGTCTGTTTGTCTGTCTTTTCTGTCTGTCTTTTTGTCTGCCTGTTCTGTCTGTCAAAGTTTTTCTTAGAAAACGTTCAACTTCGTTACCTAATTATGGTGATTTAGATAGATTATTTTACTTTGACATTCAAGACCAAGTTCATTACTCTAACTTTAGTTTTTGTTTGCAAAGACTATTTAGCTTTAACAAATTCCTAGCATATGTACAAGTAGAGTCTAAGTGAGAATAAATTACTTGTCTGCCTGTCTGTCTTTCTGTCTATCTGTCCACTGTCTGTTTGCATGCCGGCCGATAAGTGTCTACCTGTGTTTTGTGTCTAATCGTTTGCCAGTTTATCTCTCTGTCTCTCTGTGTCTCTGTCTCTTTGTCTATCTTCTAATATTTATAGCCATGACATTTGTAAAGGTTGGTATGTACAGGTGTGTGGGTGCTAGTGTGTGTAAACCTTTCTAATGAGTGCTTTTTGTTTGTTATACTATAGGGCTATTCTGGCGAGAAAGGTGACATTGGATTATTCGGGGAAAACGGAATTAAGGTAACATTTGTTTTCAGCTTTTGCAATAAACAATGAATAAGATTAAATACTTAGGGCGACCCGGGTTCAAGTGGATCACCCGGTCCAAGAGGTCCCGTAGTAAGTTCTATTCAACAAAACATTTAGCTTGCTAATGTATTGTGAAAGGGTCCTCCTGGTGCAATTGGCGAAACTGGAAAACAAGGAGTGTCAGGTCCACGAGGAGTAACTGGAGATACTGGACCTCAAGTAAACATATTATATTATTTTGAGTACTAGATTGAGTAATTATCAATTGTATTTGTTAGGGTCCAGTAGGTCCTCCAGGTTTGCCTGGTCTTAAAGGAGTCCAAGGAATAAAGGTTACTTTATACACGTTGCGATGATGAAAGTGTTGTGTAATATAACAATTGTACTGCACCTTTCTTTGTCATTTGAAGTGCAAAATTGCTGGCTTAGCGGCTGCAATTTTAAAACATACTGTATCCGACCATCAATTACTGATTGAAAAATAATTAAATCTAGACAATAAAAACTATTATTGCAAATAAATCAATTATTGATTATTTTAATATCAAAAAGATGCTGTAAGTGGAGTGTATTGACACGGAAATAGTAAATCAATTTTCATCTGTTTGTGTCTAATAGGGAGAGAAAGGATACCAAGGATCACAAGGCTTAGCAGGTTTAGATGGAAAACCGGTATAATAAATGATGACTTTGCTATCTCAGAATTATCAGTTCTAATTTTGTAATTATTCACAGGGCCCACCAGGACATCCGGGACCAGATGGTTCTTCCGGTGGAAAAGGCGTCAAGGTCTGTAGCATTTGCAAGCTACATAATTTTGCAATGTTATTTATTAGTCTTACTTCGTAGGGTGCTAGAGGCCTTACAGGGCACAAAGGAGAACAAGGTGGTCAAGGAATACCAGGACCTACGGTAATGAAATAAAAATATTTATCTACTTCGTATTAGTATATTATAATTCTTTAATTTTATAGGTCGACGACAACACAAGAAATTTAATGAAAAGATGTTGTGAACCTGTCATTGGCTTTCAGTCAATAATAAAAGAAATTATAAAAAATGTTAGCAAATTGTGTAACTCAAATGTTATAATTATTGACTGAAATCGTTTTATAGATAACTCAAATGAAAATTGATCTGCTGGTAAATATACCACAAGGACGTCAACCTTGATCTAGTTGTATATAAATATTTCTATTTTTAGAATGTTTATGACAAACCTGCATTTCATGTAGGAGGAAATGGCCGTCAGGGAAGCTTTTCCTTTGGTAATATCTGGTATAAAATTTACGATGAATAGATTATTGCATTATAACTATAAGCGATATCCAGTTTAATAATGTGTAATTGTAGTATTGTAAAAACACAGACACACACACTGACACACACACACACACACACACACACACACACACACACACACACACACACACACACTCACACACACACAACACCACAAGACATCACACACTTATACAGAACAGGACATGTACGCACGCTTTGATAAAATTTGCAGACGTAGATAAAAATTTATAGTGTTAAACCATATGTGTTTGGGCAAACATACGATTGATGATAATACTAATTTTCAAAACACTCTTTTAAGTTTAATTTTTAAAATTACTTGTTTGTTTCTTTGTAAGTTTGTTTGTGTGAGTGAGTGTGTACGTGCGAGTGCACGTGCTTGAGCGCGCTCGCGGGTGTGTGATTTGTTACATCTCCACCATCTGCATGTTTCAGTTTTACGTGGGATGTAGCTTGCCCACATCACAGTTGACATGAGATGCTAATGCCGACGTTATAAGATTGCAGCTCAGCGCCGTTAACGGATTTGCCTACCTCGCAAGAACTCATGGAGATGTAGGCTGGAGTTGTGACTGTTAATTACTGCATGTCTTTATCCATATTTGCACGTGCATGCGTGTACTGCGTGTATTTTAGTACAAATAAAGTTAGAGATAATCATATTAACTCTACATCGAAGACATTGCTACACCTTGAACAAAAGATAAATATTGAGTTAATATAAACTTAAAGCATACCAAACCGAGCTAATGCATATAGTTAATGTGGTCATTTACAAGTTTTTGTTGCTATAGGCTATATTCTATGTGCTATGTTACTATATCATGCTTATAGCATAGGTGCATGATCACAGAAAACCTGTTGGTAGGAAATTGTGGAAACAAGGCTGGTCTTTTCGTTGCAATTGACTTTATCTACGTTCGTGGTAACCATGGTCTAAATGGGATACAATGAAAATCTGTGAGCATTTTTGTTCGGCTCTATACAGACATACGTATAATACTTATTGTTTACATATATAAAAACAGCTATCCAGTGTTCGCCGGTTAACAATCTCCAGGTGTGCAGAGTTAGGTATTTATATGGATACCAATGCATAGTGTTGAGTAACAGTGGCACGTATAAAGTGGGGGCCTAAGACTGCTAGATTCTATTTATTGAGAGTCTCTCATTGCCAATTGGACGAATCATCGTTTACTTCAAAGGAAGAATATATCGCATATGAGATGACCATATATGGCACTACTGCCGTGGATAAGGTTAATTATTAATTATTATTTGCACTATTTATAGGTAAGATTATAAAAGAAATAAAATTAATTATATAAATTAATAATTTAGTTTGTCTTTAACATCTAATAATTCAAGATTTTATCAATTAAATTGCACAAAATAGCAGAGTAACATAATGTAATTTTGAATCTTTTATTTACACATTTAATAGCTTGCTTTAATTAGCAAACGATAGAAAAGATATTTTAGTGTCCATATAAAATCAAATGTTATATACTCAGAAATTCGAAGATGTAGAAAGTAACACAAATATATTAAGCCATTAACATATCTTCAAAAACATAAACAACCTAACATTATGTAATAAGAAAAACGATGAGATGCATGTTTTGTGAAAGTTGACAATCACGAAACATGCGAACTATGTATTCGTGACCATCGCTTGTGACCCATATCATAGCATTGTCCACGTCGGTGGCTTCCCATTCCCGACATAATCGCACTATATTTTCATGGCCGCCGTCTGCTGCCCAGGGCATGGGTAGATCGAAATTGGTGACACCCAATCACGAAACAGGCGCATGTTTTCGCAACCGTCATTTTACAGCCCATAAAATATCCGACTTGAGATTGGTCGCTTCCAATTTTCTACATAAGCCGAAGACTGCCTCTTGACCACCTTCTGCGGCCCATTCCATGACTTCGTCGAGATCGACCTTGTCATTGTTGTAACACAATCGCACGACGTAATTGTGACCGCCATATGCAGCCATGTTCATAACCTCTTTGACGTGGGTGGCGCAGAGTTGTCATGCTAGATGCACAATAACAGTATGACCGCAAGTGGCAGCCGTGGTTATGACTCTATCAGGAGAAAGGGTATATCGGTCTGCAATGAAATCTCTCCCATTGGGATGCATTGGGACACCCAACCAATAGACTCCTATAACGATTTGTGTACGCACAGTAAATTCGGCAATAGTTGAGCCGTGATAACGTACCGCTTGAGCAGCAGCAAGAATTTCTAAAGGTATCGCCATAGCATATAGTATACATCAGGTTTTTTGTCTAATAGGGCGCATCTCTTAGAGCCTCTAATGTTTTAATGTTTTACCTTAGGATGTTTTAATGATGTCGTTTGCGCGTCTTTTTCACATTTCTCAACTTTTGCATGGTGTAATAGATATCGCTGAGTCTCTTTTGTTAAAAGTATGCGACAATGCCTGAACAGATCTGGCATCGGCATTTTGTCAGGAGGTATCTCATCTATTAGGACTTTGAAGACCTCCGCGTTACCTTTCCGACTCCACAGTTGCTAGGATTCCTTGAAACACTCGATCAATACTTTCTTGAATGTATGAAATTGAAGCGTGCCAGGAGCTATTGCCTTTGACATCTTTGCATATCTCGACACGTTCCTTCAGGATCTTGATAAATCTGTCGGTGACATGGATGTTCTCGGCCTCTATTCGTATACTTTCGTCGATGGTGAGGTCTGCTCGTTTGAACTTACCGACATAAGAGGGCATGTAACTTCAAGAGATGTCCCATAGGCAACAATCTGCCCTTCGAACACTCTGCATGGCTACTCGCTGAGAAATCGTCTTACCGAGATCGACAACCAGCACTGTCATATAGCAACGTCATAAGAACTCAGAGGTCTGGTGGACCGACAATGTTTTTCTGACTCAACTTCATATCTTTGCATGCTTGTGAAAACTTGAAGACCGGTTTCCAATTTGGGTATATTCGCATGATATAATAACAGCTCATACCCTAGGATGCTCGTGTTGATACAACATTGAATCATTTTACCTCGAGCCGCGTAATCAATCACCCGGTTAATACATCAAGCTAGAAGTGATGTTTGACCAGATACCACCATAGTTATCGCATCAAACTCAGTCACTGCTGTCTTTGCAGACACTTCTGTTGTTATATACTAGAGATTCTATTTGTCTAATAGGGCGCAAGTTTTAAGATAGAGCTAACCACGGGTGGGTGCAACGGAATAGGTTGCTCGAGCTCTAGTAGTGTATCTGGGCTGCTCAGCCCTACGAGTCTGCGAAAAATATGGGGACTGTCGGTTGGTATCATTTGTAACCCCAGATACACTACACACACACACACACACACACACACACACACACACACACACACACACACACACACACACACACACACACACACACACACACACACACACACACACACACACACACACACACACACACACACACACACACACACCGGAACAGCAGGAGCGCAAGGGAAGACACAAATGAAAACACATTAGTAACAGAGTAAGTTTACTGCTGATAAAATATTTAAGAAAGAGAAAAAGTCGCTCTGTACATACGTTACTAATGTGCAAATTTGTGCTAAAATAATGATAGCTAAAAGTTTAAGAAACTATGTTTACTGCAAAAAATGCAAACTTGAACTGCTTTTATATATTTTCAGCACGTTTATACATTGTTATCTAAATTAATATTGCTTTTATCAATTACTGATACTATTTCATAATTATAATAATGTTAGATAAATATCGTATAACATACGTGTTGTATATTATGTTTTGTTTAATAAGAAATAGTTGAATTTGTGTATCAATTAATGATATATCAGGAAACATATCTTTATCAAAATAACCAGTTTTAAATTGGTAATCAAATGTTGCAGTTTCATCTCTTTTTTTACTCGTTTACTGGCGGAACGAAATCTTTTTTATAGCATCTCCTCGTATTCCAATCTCAACATGTACATCTAATGAAAAGCAGAAATTTACAATCAAATCAATTTCAAACTTATAAGTGCAATAGTGAAAAAGAAAAAATCATAAAATATGCAAAGTAATGAGCAGCTGGTCGATGAAGCGTTTTGATTACTTTTATCTTTCCATATTTATTGATTGTATGAGTGAACGTATAAGGTCGACGCTTTTAGAGTACCGAGGCAATTTATCAAGATAACTCCGGACCAGCTATGATTTAAGTGTTTGTTGAATGCATGATTACTCGGATTGCTGGCGCTAAAATGGTGTGAGGTGTGTAGGATTTGATTTGATGTGAGTGTTACGTGATCGTGATCGTATTTGCATGAGGATTCCTAAATTGGCCGGTCAATATCCAGTTTACAGTGACGTTGCTATGCCGGCGGTTATTTATAACGAAAATAAGCCATTGTAGCGGTACGATTAATTAGCACCCAATCATACAACAAACGCTAAAACTAGCTGTTACTCATCTAACGACTAATGCAAATTAGATAATAAACATTGTTTAATATACTGTTTGTTGTTTTTCTATTTGGGACAGGTCGAGTCATCCAGTGGTACAGTGGCAGTGGATATTCCTATTCTCCTTACGTTCGTGGAGGCATGCAGTATAGCAATGGATTTGTTACTGTACCAAGAGACGGTCTCTATTATGTTTACGTTCAGATGAGGTTTTACAGCAGCTCCAGTTTCAGCTACTACAAAGAAGCAAAATTCTGCGTTGCAATCAACGGCTCTTGCCAGTTTTCCTCGCACACGTATACTCAAGACTACGGCGATTACTACACACCCTATTCTGGGCGATCTTTGCTACTCAAGAATAAAGATCAACTATCCGTGCGATTTCAAAGTACAGCTGGTTTATATTATTTCACTCATCAGTACACCTTCTTTGGTGCTTTTTTGATCTAATGTTTCATTGCTCTCTGGAATTTGTTGCTGTCCACGATAAGACTTTCTTCGTCCAAATCGTTTATCATTGCTTTCTTATGATTGGCTGTTGAATTTAGTACTGCGACACACAGTAATACTTACTGTATCTTTAGCTTAGCATTGCACGTTTTGTCGTAAAAATATAGATCTTTAAAATGTTGATTCGAGAATTAGGTAATTAATTAACTTGATTAAGCATTTTCTTTGTAGCATAGTGAACTTCTTTTCACACTACTCTTCAAACGGCATTCAATGCGCTTTACCGTTTTTACACCAAATGCTTGCCCATTGGATTTCAAACTGAATTTAATGCGCATTCGCTCAACCGACTTGTGAAGATGGTTTCAACGCTCCTTGACGGTTGCACGTGGCAACACGCCCACTCACGTGCAGTATACGTGAACGGGGCTAACCCAGCGCCAAACCAGCAATAAACCGATTGTTCCAGCTGTCCGACGTCCAGTCGATGTCGCATATCAACGCCGCCACATTTGGTGTCACTAACCGCGGTGCCGGGTCAAGAAATGAACCAAACAAACAATGACCAGTCCACCAAGTTTTGCGACACCGCGTCAGCGACGGCGTTCCGCGCTCCCGCATGGACTGCGCGTCGCCGTCCAACTCAAACTAAACGTTAAACCGGCGGCGCAGCCTGCTCCCAAGTAAACAACCACGGCCAACGCCACCTGGACCATCTCCCTGGGCGTAATGAGAGCTCCAACCCAAGATGTGAGCCATGCAATGCAACTGAACTTACGAATTGTCTTGCACTGCTCAGTGGCCCCACGAGCCACACGCATCCAACTGCGTTGCTATTGAGAGCAGGCGGCCGACCGCCACCAGTCTGGAGCAGCGACGCCCCCCCCCCACCCCCGCCACGCAAACACACCGCAACCACTCGTCGCCAATTCAGCCCCAAACACCACCAGCCCCCACACCACAAGCAGCTATTCGTCTACCCTCTGGTCTGTGACTTTGAACCCTCTTTTTACCGTAGTAGCCGCGCACGTCCCGCGCAGCCACCAGCCCCGCACTCTGCATGTGCCACACGCGTGATTTAAGGGCACGATGATGCCCCATTACACGAACACAGGTTTCATCCACGACACAGCGGCACTCCGCCTGGGCACCGCCGCAGGACACCGTGAGATATCGCACTGCAGTAAGAGCGACGTGATAGCTCCAACGCGGCGCCGCATCGACAGAGCACACTCTTCGGTTGCATGATTAGTTTTCAGGCATAGTCCACACGACGGAGCCCCAGCTCGCGACAGCGGTCCAGCAAAGCCCGACGAATATTTATACATGGAGAAGGTTTCTCCTGCACGCACCTCCCAAATCTGGTGTCTATCAGCCAGCTGCAATTCTTACGATCAGCCGCAGGCACGTCAGCAGGTATTTTCACCCTGTTGAGATGCTTCTCAGCGATTATGGCCGTGCCTGCAGCAAAGCAGAGCCCAGCGAGCTACAGCGCTACCTGACGCGCACGTCCCCTCCACCGCGGAGCGCCATCGTCGAGTCGTCGCAACTCAACACTACCTGGCAGCAGATCTGTTATCTCCACACTCTCCCGCTTTGGCTCGCATGAACCATTTCTCAGGCATAGGCGAAGAAGCAACCAGCCTAGAAAGAACGGCGCGCCCTGGCGATGCAACGCAGTCTCTCTCAACGACCGGACACGTCCGCTCCTCCACCTCGTCCGTGAGCATTTGCATGTGCTCTATCGCCGTCGCCGCTGGCCACTCATACAGACCAGCTTTGACACACGCAAGCCAGGGAAGTGTGCTCCGCCTGCTACTAACCATTCGTGCAACGCGAGTCCTCCACGCCGCCCTCGCGCCACTATGCTCAACGTGAACGCCCACCTTTGCATCCAGACTGCCAACGCCGCCACAGGCACAATTGTCGCCTAGTCCAGCATCGACCATCTGCAGACGGTGCCGGGCTTCCAGCCTGGTCCATTCGCTGACAGTCAGTGGTCCCGCGCCCACCATCCGGCGATGGCTCCGCAATATGGCATAACCGTCATTACAGTCGTCATGCGTTTGCATTTCCCGTTCGTCAGTAAGGCTATGTTTGCTGATTACATACAACATGCCTGTCTGTAAACTCGCCATATGCATGTATGTGCTTCTCCGCTTATGCGTTGCCAGCCACTGGCACTGCCGCATCGGCCGACGGTCCGTTACAGCCACCAGCGGCGTCGCCATCTCCACACATGCGCTTTCCATTTTTTGCTGACTACTGCTGGCACTGCGCCCCCGTCTGCCGACGGTTCCGCAAAAGCCACCAGCCCAGTCGTTTTACCCTGTCTGCTCTGCGGAGCTCGATTTAGTACATACGGTGTACGAACGGAACCTGCGTTTTACAGATACCCGCCTTCAAGGCCATCGGGGACCTCGCCTGTCCTCGGATACTCCGCACTATGTCCCAGACCTTCCCTGTCCCCAGATAAAAATGTCCATGATCACCTGCTTTCACCGTGCAGGGCGGCGACCGCTTCCTGCGCGCAAGTAGACGTGCAAACCGAATGAATCCACCCATTCCATTCCTCGTTGTACGCAAGCAAAAGGAACACCGCTGCATACAGACCTCCGGTCCATCTACGACATCGCGCACTAATAGCCATTTACGCTCGGTGCGTACAGCACAAACCCCTCTGCAAAATCGAGAGCTATGCCATCTGTATATTGTCTTAACATACGTACAACCTGCATGTTGGTGCAATGACATACTCACCAGTCGCTACCAGACCTGGACCAGCCGTCCCACCACAAAATGTGGACCGTCTGCTGATCCTGCGTAAGCAAACCTGACTAGTGCCGGCCCTGCCCCGGCTTGGACCAGCCGTCCCGCCACGGAATGAGACCGCCTGCTGATCGTGCGTGAGTCAACCTGAATGGTACCGGCCCTGCGTCAGACCTTGACCAGCCCTCCCGTCACAGAAAGGATACCGCCTGCTCATTCTGCGTAAGCAAACCTGACTAGTGCCGGCCTTGCCCCGGCTTGACCAGCCGTCCCGCCACAGAATGAGACCGCCTGCTGATCGTGTTAACACCAACACCGAATACCGCTGGCCCTGAGCTAACCACCCGCGGGTGGTCCCACAATGGCCACCAGCATAGCCGCTCTCACTTTTCGCTGACCAGTCGCACCTGCGGTAGGCTCCGCCCGGTTGCCTCTCTGCTCTGTTTCTGTATATACCCGCCATGTGTCTTATTGTGTAGCGCCCCAATGACTAACATGCCTTGCTAATGGCACTGTTTGCCGCTCCAGCCTCAGCCCTGACATTACCACTCAGTACATGACACCTATTTTAGCTACGTATACACATATAATATACGTATATTTGTCCGCCGATGATGGTGGCCTGTCCCCCGAGCCGCTCCACAGGCCGTCCGCAGACCTGCCGTTCCCGGATCATGCAACACCTTTTCCACGAGTGACTGTACTGCCGGCCACGTGGACGCTACGCAACGGCCATTTTTCAGTAAATTAACCATGCCGACACTATCGCACGCACCAACCATAACTGACACTTCTGAACACTCTCCCATGCAAGCTATACAAGTCCTAGGCGCTGGCTAAACGCACGACTGGCAAAATTACTCTTGACGAATATGCAGTATTTGACTACGTCGGGCAGACGGCTACATGAATAATAAAGACGCCCCAAGTGATGACGCGTTGAGTAGACCGCGCAAACGGCGCGACCGCCTTTCTCGCCGTTTCGGTCATCAGCCCCTGTAGCTGCTGATTAGACAGCACGTGCCCACCCTAGGCATGATCTGAGGCTGCAGTGTGATGTTGCTCTGCCATCCAAGAGAAACAGACACGGAAACTGCTCGCTCGCGTGTAAACCGAGATGAGCTAGCACAGCCATGCAGCATTCTCGCAATGTGCTTGTTCGCATCAGCGCCACTCTTGGCACGCCGACGCCCACAGCAGCTACCCCTTTCTCATTGCAACCAGCTAGTTGCTCATACGCCCTGTACGCTGCAACCGCTGCGACAAATATCTTCGCTACAACACGGTACGCTGTCGCGCTCTGTGTGCCACCAGTTCGCGCGCCATATCCTCTCCTGAATATAGGCGATCACATGGCACCAAAAAAGCGCGAAAACACCGCGACGGCAGAAACAGCACGTGAAATTGAGATGATTCGTAACCACAGAAAAAAGCCGAGTCGTCTACATGCTATCTCTTGAGCAGACGACCTGCCAGCGGTGAATCCAGCGGCCCTGGCTGTCTCTGTCACGAGTGCAAACTTGCTTTGTTGATATTCTCCATTTCGACTGCTCGCCGTCTGCCATGAACGGAACTAAACCAAACACACGCGCTCTGGGACGCTTGCTGCGCTGTGGCGTGCCGGATAGTCGTTAGTTATGCGAATGCTCCGTTCAACCCAGGACCCTCGTGAGTCCGCCGTGAGCGTGTGCTCAGCAGCGCATCACCAGACGAATTCAACTACGTTTAACTGGTTCATTAAACTCCATACAAATTTACTGGCAAATTTCTTTGCTAGAGTATCTAGAAACTGCATGTGTGAGCATACACACCACAAAGTGCATGGTTTGCGTTCTGCTTTGAGGAGGTGCACTAATCCGGTTTTTGTATACTACATACATTGTTCTTAGTAACTGTTGTATCAAGAGAGCTAGGAAGATGACACCTGATTTCTGCGCGTCATGGGTACACGGGGCGAGAATACAAACAAGCTGGAACTTCAAACTACAAAAAAATTACGCTAGCGCTACGTAGACGTGCATGTTCACAGCGATAAATCACTGTGTCTCGGGTCTGTCTGTTCTCACTGAGAGTCGCAAAACAATGCTTAATATTTTAACTACACACATAATTGGACACACACACACACACACACACACACACACACACACACACACACACACACACACACACACACACACACACACACACACACACACACACACACACACACACACACACACACACACACACACACACACACACACACACACACACACACACACACACACACACACACACACACACGTATATATATATATATATATATATATATATATATATGTTCAATTATTTATATCCTATTACACACTAACTACTGCTTGCGATATTGAGATGGAAAACGTTTAAGTATGCAATAAATATATCCTACACTATAAAATACTAACTACTAATTGATATATATACATAATTGGACTATATGTTAATTAACGTAGTAAAATAAATAAATTGTTAGCTGTTTTGTAAGTTAGTAGGAATGTGAAGCAGCCAGTATTTACTCGAATTGGCACTCTTGCAAAACAAGCAGAAGTCTGAAATACATTATCCGGGACTTTGCCTGCAGAATGCTACGTGTTGACCTCACGATGGCAGCTCTACAGGAAACTTTCCGTTCCTTTGGTTGGATCGGGTTTCTCGTACTTTGGTTCACGGTCAGTTCTGATGCGTCATTCACAGGTAAATAGCTGCAATGGCATGCCTATTACTCTCAACCCGTAACGTCTACGTCCGCAATCAATTAAAAAATAGAATAAAAAATTAAACATTCCCTTTACGTAAATTATTAACAGTCGAACGGTTTCGAAATACGTTTGGTTAGTGCTGCATTTCGTCGTCGGTGCTTGCAAATCATACAGCACTTCGTAGACAAGTAGTCACGCCATATATAGGCGTGTCCTGATTCTCAAGTACAAAACCGTTGTAAGTATAGAACGTGCGTTCTAGCTGCTATTCTCTAAGTTCATTTCACGGGTTACAAGAACTTCGTATATTTGCGGCTATGATGACGTAGGTTTTGATCCTAAGCTAGCAGCACTGAGCCCACAGAGCAAAGATCTCCTTTTCAGTTTAGTCCGTTCAGATTTTGATAGAAATGAAACAGTGTAGACGATAGCAACAAAAAGATTTTAAGGTGAACGCATGATAACCGTGCAGCAATGCATATCTAAAGTGCAGTTTGTCACTTCCTACTTCCGCTCTCGTCTTTTCAACGTTCATGTTGGGTAAACACACTCTTCGTGTCTTCTTGTCTATGTTCTAGATTCTAGCTGCGTTTTGAGAATTCTAATACCTTTTAATTTGAGCTTTATCAGCAGACTTTAAATTTTTATCAAAAACAATCTGTTCTGTGGTCTCATGTATGCAGTGGTGTCTACAAAAACTGTTCAACTTTACGATTTTCTGCAATCCCGTTTGAGTTGTTAATTAAAACTGAAATTCAGAAGTCTCTGTAAGTAACACGTGTTGCAAAATTGTGTGTTCAAATCTACCAATGGACATCAAAGTTTTCTTTCAACAGAGTACAATCATTCTAAATTGATTTTGACAGTACTTACCAATAATCTAGCAGACAGGTTATTTTAAAATATTTTGCTCTGTCTGAAACGAAATTTTGTAACACTCTAAATTGATTCAAAATTGTATTGCACCTCGAATCTACCTCCGTAACTGAATTTGCTGTTCCTATGTTATGTCAAAGCTATTTAACTGTGAACGTGCTCT
Organism: Corticium candelabrum; assembly: GCF_963422355.1. Classification (NCBI taxonomy): domain Eukaryota; kingdom Metazoa; phylum Porifera; class Homoscleromorpha; order Homosclerophorida; family Plakinidae; genus Corticium; species Corticium candelabrum. The sequence goes on from NC_085104.1 coordinate 4,075,185, forward strand.
TGCATTCAGAACATACATACACATATATTTTATAACCTAGAAGAGATCCGTTGCAGCAGTACCAATATAATTACTCTTGCTATGGGTACGTGTAACACACACACACACACACACACACACACACACACACACACACACACACACACACACACACACACACACACACACACACACACACACACACACACACACACACACACACACACACACACACACACACACACAAAATGGAAAAATGTCAAGCCCTCCACGTCATTCGTGAATGACGTCAACCTTAAGGTCAGTTGCGAAGGTAGCTTCCTCTGCCTTCAGAGACAGGGCCTCCATGCGCTACATGGAGGCTTAGAGCCAGCGCTACAATCCACCTTGAGCTTGGCCAAAGTTATGCAGGGGCACTGACTATGGCGCAGCTTTGGGACTGGACACCAAGGCAAACAAGTATACGTCTGCTGCATGATGTTACTGCCAAGCCAGAGGTTATGTCCACCCCAGTCAATGACCAGGTACTCATTTATACTCCTGAGTCGAAAGAAGCAATTGTGTCTAAGTTTCTTGCTTAAGGAAATTATGCCATAGCTCGCCATCACTGTGACTTAACCTCCAACCCTGCAAGGTCCCGGATGTTTGCATTCTTCAAATCCGCTCTCTAACCAATTGAGCTACAGCACCACACACACACACATACACACACACACACACACACACACACACACACACACACACGCACGCACGCACACACGTACGGTTCTTATTTTACAATTCTTGACCAAACAGTGGTTGTCTGTATTAGTGTAGGCTTCTCACAAAAACATGACTTCTCATACTCTCTTGATCATGCAGTTTCTAATCTGTTATGTACATTGGAGAGATACATCTTTTATATTCTATGGAATACAATTAATAGACTATTGTACGTCTTGCACATGTATATCTCAACAACTAGCCTAGGGACCCAATCTTGTCCGAGAATATCAGATGCACGTAGCGGTTCCAGGATGTATAAGAAATAATGGCGTCGCTCAAAACTTAATACGGTGCCATCCTTCCACCAGTATCGGACGATAGACCTGAGACGTCAACTTTTAATACGTTTTTCATGCTAAATGTAGCATGCTAAAGCAACAGTCTAGGAACATCTTCCCTATTAGGATCGGTTCACTGGCGTACCGTGGTCCTCAAGTTTGGGAGGCTGATAAATTAGACTGACCCACGCAAATTTCTCACACGTAAAGCCACGCCTATTTTCTGCTTTTTAGCCCGCAGTTTGTAGACATCTAAGTAAATTAGTATCCATTTCAGGTTAAAAATAAACTGTGGAACTGAGAACCGTCAGTGTGCGTATAAAGGAGTGGAAACATTGTTACCGTCCGTGCCAAAAAGGTTTTTATGGATCGCTGCAATCGTCAAAATTGAAGGACATCTCGATGCCAATAGAATCTAGAAGACCACTTAGTGCAAAAGACGTTGACCAATTTTAGCATTTCTTAATCTAGCGAACAATATAGGTCTAGCTATAGTTTTTAATTAATAGATAGAATAAGCCTGTGCAGAAAGTACCGTGTAGAGCAAGCAAATCAGTAGGTAGCGGAGCCGCAGGAGATTCCATTCTCCGGTCAATTGGGTTGTCAACCGAAATTTACTAGACTTACTTGAATAAGAATTGATAGATATGCTTCTGCATGCATTTTTGATGCGGTCTTCTTTGACTTTGCCATTGGTGGATAGCGAAGTCTCAAATAAGTGATGGTCATGCACACTTTAAGTGTCCACGACCTCTCGACACTGGTTTTATCATACCGAAATGATGATGTGTATTGTCACAGAGATATAGTCAACGTCGTCTTCAGTTGTCAACATACTACTCTGAAATTAATTAGGCGGACTGTCACTGCTTAGTAACTTAACTAAAATTATAGATCTGCTTGAAGCGAAGTGACATGCCCAAAATGTTTGGGGAGCTACAGCCTCCCCTAGCCCCCTTCCCCGACGCTACGCAAGTGGTCGGTTGTTAATTAATTAATTAAACTTCGTAGGGGCCACTATACAAACTTACGTGTTTCTTGGAAAGCCGAAACGCTCATTTGCATTGGAATTTGTGACAGGGTTTTTGATCTCGGGTTTGTACCAATTGGTTTAGCAGTTTGGCTTATACAAATTGATGATACACACTGACATTATGCAGGCAGATAGGCTGAAGGGCAGGCATGTAGCTTGCATACTTTACTTTCTTGCTTTTTGATGATATGTGTTATAGTTTGATGTTTGAAATATATGTATTGGTTGACAGATAGACAGACAGACAGACAGACAGACAGAAAGACAAACAGACAGATAGAAAGACAGATAATGTATTCTTATACAGATTCTACTTGTACATATGCTAGGATTTTTATTATATACAAATCAGTTCTTGCAAAGAACAAAGTCATAACTAATAGACGTCTTTGACTTTAAATGTTCAAATCAAATAATCTATCTAAATCACCATGATTAGGTGGCAGTTTTGAAAGATTTCTAAGGTTAACTTTGGAATTGCTTCTTTGCAGAATTGTATAAAATCTTTTTCTCCAATACGACATAAACATGGAAATAAACAAATCTCTCAGTTCAAACTTACCAATTTGCATGGCGTGTTTACTGAGGCTTCGTTTGAAGATACAGGCTGTGAGCTGCATTGATTGATGAGAATATGTAATTCTAACCTGGATGACACAAGGTATCACTTACTCACCTGTAAGAAAGGTGGTGGTCCTGTGTAGTCTCATGACTCGATCCATTGTGTCCGAAAGGTCTGATTGTTTGAGGCATCTGCAGATCCATCACAAACGGGAACCTCGAACTCAGTACACTGACGTACGTACAGCAATAATTACCCAAACACTGCTGTCTTTCATGTGAGCTCAGGCACCAATTTAGAGTTTGGTGCAGCTTTGGCTCATCCTTGGGGAACAGACATATTGTTCCAACCTTCTAAAAAGGAGGGAGCAGCTGCTGCAAACAAGAAGAACATGAAGTTAACCAAACACTAGTTCCATATTGAGTCTCTGAAACAATTTAAATATTTTGGTTGCAACAGTATACATTGATAAAAATATATGAAAAAAGACAGACAGAAAGACAGACAGACAGACAGACACACAGACACACAGACACACAGACACACAGACACACAGACACACAGATAGACAGACAGACAAACAGACAGATACTATATTCTCATATAGAATTTACTTGTACATATGCTGGGAATTTGTAAAAGCAAACCAGTACTTGCAAACAACAAAATCATATATAAACTAAGGGACTTAGCCTTGAATGTCAGTCAAATAATCTCTTTAGGTCACTATAATTAAGTGACCGTTTTAAAAGCTTGCAGGCAGGTAGGCAGACAGACAGAAAAACAAACAAACAGAAAACCAAGCATATACTGACCACCGAACAAACTAATCCAGGGCCGTAGCCTGGCTTCAGAAGTGGAGGGTGCGTAATACACCAAAATGGGACCAATGACGTCACAAACTCGTCGTGTGGTCTTTTTATCTTTAATTATATAATTAGATGCACGTAAAGAAAAACCACAACAAGAAATTCTACAAAATTACATTACCAACTTTGGTAGATCAAGTCAAAAAGCGAGAACAAACTCATTGCAAGATTGATCCACAAGGCTAGCGCAAGAAAGTCTGGGGACGAGACTAGGTTCTGCGATTATGAAGATGAGCATAGCAGTCTACTACTTTGACTTATAAGACCAGGAGCAGGCTGGCATCAATTTGCATGGTTGCACCGACCTCGATTGCTCGTTTTGTCAAGTTTTCATGCAAAGACTGCGGAGGCTCGAGGTCCGTAATATTGCAGCAAAAGTCTGGACAGACTGCTCAGACAATTTGATGTCGTTATTAAAATACCCAGCGTGTTTTACGAATATATTAGAGTTAGAGATGAAGAATTGCAATGTTTATAGTATAAAGAATGCGCTTTAATCCCAATTCCAGTCGGTCACCGTGTGAATTCGACGGTTTCCTACGTGAATTTGGCTATTTCGCAAAGAAATCGAGTGAAAGAATGGCCATTTAATGGTTGGTCAAGACACAGCAAACTTGGGTCAACCTCGGCTCAATTTCGCTAACATTCCAGGAAATATTTGCCCGTGTTAGCGGCGAATTCCACACGGGTTCACCACGAACTCACACTAAAATTCAATGTGAATTCACAGCAAATTCACGCTACTACTTAGCAGGGGGATCTAGTTATTAAATGTCACATGCGCAATATAAATTGAGCAGATGCAGAGGTATGAAAGGTCGATGCTACTATTAGGGCATATCTAATATAGAGGCGCGTCTCGCGTACTACGCGCCATTATGTCAAGTCCTCAGGTTGCTACATTACGTGCTCTAGCAGCTGAGGTCCATGCGGTT
>NC_085104.1:4079805-4195644 GCF_963422355.1 Corticium candelabrum
TCTGTTGGTATCTAGAGAGTGTAGGCTAGTTAGTCCGAGTTGCCAGAGTAAAGAGCAAGTTACCGATAGCCAGTAATATGTAGCCTTGCCGTTTCCGGTTTGCCTCGGTTTGTCTTTTAATTGTTCTAGCGGACGCACAAACACTAGCTTTATTTTGTCATGGTCCTAGGCTATATTAACTAAGAAGATCTGTTTCAACCATGAGTTTGCACACTTGCATGTACGTTGCTAACTGTGTGTACACTGTGGGTCTGGGTATGCATAGATACATTTATGGAGTGCATGATAAGTATAACAATATTATATTTATAAAGCCATTAAGAAATGTGCGTGTTCCAAAGCATCGTAAAATTTAGACCCGCCCATTTCTAGAAGTCACGCTACGACCTTCTAGTGCATTTAATTAAACCTTTAGTAAATTAAATAAACTACACAACTTTGTCTCTGTCCCTAGAGCTTGGTACAGTTTTAGCATTACATTTCGTTAGCATATGATACTAAGTAATATTACAAAGATATGGTCATTTCCAGCGTGAAAAAAAAAAGCAATCAAGCTGACGTAGATACCCAAGACGAACTCTAGAACGACTTAGCATCTTGTCAAACTATAGAGATATCATCTTGTCAAACTACAGGGATAGCACAGGTCTACGCATGTGACGATACTTCTAGTTGCACTAGACTGCATGCAGTGAAGCAGTTGCTTTTGCCACTGTCTGACGGATGGGTACGGTCCCTTATCACGTTTTCAGCGAGCACTCTATTGAAAGCTGCAGCAATACGCTGATTTGGAAGAGAGAAGAATCAGAAACTGCCTGTCATGATGTCAGGGACAGCTAGTACTGTAGCTATTAAAATCGATCCAAATATCTTCAGTGTATGATCATCTTTGCAAAGTCTAGTCTCGGTCGTCATTGGACTCATATACGTGAATTATTCAAGTACTCTCCAGGACAGGTACTTTGGTCTGTAGTCAATTTGGATGGGTCCTTGCACGGCGAAATTCAAACGTTTTACCTAATTCCGAACAATTCGGTCTATAGGCGAAGTGTCAACAAAGTTCACACGTTTTGCTAACTTCCTAGTTTTTTGCGTCGGCAGTTAGCATGTGTCGTCACAAGCAAACACAAACCATGTCACATCTGCAACTGTTGTGCTGTACTTTCTAAGCAAGAATTTCCGAAATGCAAACAAGTAAATTCCTTTGCACCCAATTTATGTTGCAACCTCAATTTGATCACTCCTCGAGTCTATTAATTAAGAATCAGCTTGCAGTTTGGAAAAGTGTGCAGAGAGAAGTCAATTACAAACGTTGTTACAATTAAAGACTTTCGTGACATAGCCGGTCACTAAATGCACATGTTAAAGTAACGAAAGCGCATGCGTGCTGCGACGTTTACAAGTGGACGTCATGCAGGTCTGCAGCGTCATAGCTAACTACTAAATTATGAGTTTGATCGACTTGGTGCGTACGTATACGCATGCACACAAAAATCTTAACTGTATGGTCAAAACAAAGAATCTTTCTCTCTTTCATAAATGGCGCAGTAGCTGCCACTGATTGATTCTAGTTGTAACCACCCAATTACATAAATTTTAGGCAGGCAATTAGAGATACAGGCGAACATATGGTACTGTATACCAAACCAAACTCGAACTACATACGTTTGATAGACAAAACTCAGTGCTACTTCACTACGGCAACATTACCTTTACAGTCGATTCTGCATGCTGAATGTGCGCAATGCCTTAATAACATTTATTAAGGCATTATATTATAATTAATTATTTATTATTAATATTTAATTACGAGTACTTTGCGATAAAGCACAACGTTGTGACACATTTGAATAGAATTTCATAAATTACATATTTGCTAATAACTAGGGATACTCTGGAGAAAAAGGCGAGATAGGATTACAAGGAAATGACCGGCATGAAAGTATCTGTATTTATTTACGCATTATAATTGTGTTACTTAAATTAAAACTTTTTAGGGAGATCCCGGCTCTAGAGGTCCACCTGGTCAAGGGGTTCGGTCGTAAGTTATAATTTTACAAGACACCAACTACCCGGTAAAACAATTTCTTGGTATTTTCTAAAAGGGTGAGCCTGGTGCCATTGGTGAAACTGGAAAACAAGGAGTATCCGGGCCAAGAGGAGTTGCTGGAATGGCGGACCACAAGTGAAAACGAAAGTATTTGAAAACCAACAAAAATTTATCTTTTCTATTTCTCAGGGTCCAGTTGGATCGCCTGGTTTGCCAGGACTTAAAGGCTTTAAAGGAATGAAGGTTAGTTTTAACAGACTGTAAATGAAGTTTACTAACACCTACAAACAACCAACACGCATTGTCAATTGTACGTCTGATGTAATATGTAAATAAATTTCAATATGCGTATATTTTAAAAGTGATTGCCAAAATATATTAATTTAAACAAAATTTGGTATTACATGTATACATAATAATTTCAATACACTAAAGTACAATTATAAACGTAAATACAAATTTGAAATCAAACAAAGTTAGTAGTCAATTAATTAATGCTTAAAACATATCTATAAAATAAATTAATTGTAATTTTTGTAAATCGTTAAAATACAAAGTCTGCAGTTAAATAAATTTGTAAACTTATACAAACTGCAACTACCACGTCAGAAGCCTGACATGTTTTACATTACTTTTCAAATTTGTATTTTTAGGGGAGCAAGGGATCTCTAGGATCTCAAGGGTTAGCAGGCCTCGATGGCAAACCAGTACACATCAATATAAGACCACTGTATTGCAACAGTTACATATTTTTGTTGTAATGTCAGGGTCCACCAGGACACCCGGGACCTAGTGGTCCTACAGGACCAAAAGGCGACAAGGTTGGTGTTTATTACTTATTTATATTACTGTTTACATCAACAGGTAAGTTGCTATAATTTAGTACTTTTTACTGCAGGGTATTCGGGGATTTCCAGGTCACAAAGGAGAAGAAGGCGGACAAGGAATACCAGGACCTCCAGTAACCGAACAAAACTTTACGTTGCAGAGAGCGTCTACGCTTAATAACAATATATGATATTGTATATAATAATTAGTTTTTGCTATATCCAGGTAGATGAAGACACAAGAAATTTAATGAAGATGTGTTGCGAACCTCTAGCAAAATTTCAGTCAACGATAGAAGAAATTAAAAGAAATGTATACAAATGACACGTAAACATATTGTACAACATTTGTAATTACTGTAAATTTGATTGTTTCAATAGATAACCAAAATGGAAATTCATCTGCTGGTAAAACAGCCTTAAAATTAAACAGATTTAATTAATTGTAATTTCTGTTTCTCTTTCTTAGAATCGCAGTGAAAAACCAGCGTTTCACGTCGTTGGAGGTTCTACTGCTGGTTGGGCTCTCTACAGTTCAGGTATGGCATATGTTTTAGTTTGCTTCTAAACGTTGTTTCGTGTAATTATATTACTTAAATTGCCAGTCATAATATTTTTGTGTTAGTTATTTGAATTTCACATCACTAGCACACACGTAATTCTATCTGCACTCATGCAGACAACGAACGTTAAAAACAATCAGAAAAATCTTTGCCAGCACTAACGTACAGAGATTCTAGGATGTTTAGGAGTGGAGATCCTGCACTGTGAGAAAACGACTGATTAGTATGTGTAATAAGTTAGTCCTATTTTACATTTTCCGCGACGGAGACCAGGCAATCCCAACCATACAAGCGTTACATTATCAATTACTTAGAAAGTTGTATAATCAGTTTTTCTATATAATTAGTAAGTATTTAGCAGCCGCTGCAAATTGCCTGCAACCTTAAACAATGCAATAGCTCAAGTACGTAGTCCTTCTAAGAACACTGCGAAATCATCCATCACCATGCATGGCAGACTCCATCTAATTGCATATGCAGAAACCGCTCAATTCGGAACGTTCGAGGAACAATTTATTAATCAATGCAATATACTATATGCCGAGTAAGACACAGTCTATTTCAGAACCATTTATAGAAATTGCATTTTGACACGTGCGGTTTGAAAAGAAAGTTACGTATAATTCGTATCAACCCTAATCAACTGGCGTTCAGATGTCCTACTGCTCAACATGTAAAGTGAGCTACATATCGTCTACTGGTTACAGCTTCCGCAGCCCGTTTACTTACTACGCCAGTGGCCATATACAGTCTAAGCACATGGCTTTGGATTTTGCGCACAATGTCATGGTCGTGTCTGCATGAGATCATAGGTCCGAATTTTAAATGTTTGCAGGCCCAGATCCAGGGATGGCGCACTTGGTGCACGTGCATCTCCCAACCCAGTGGGAATGTGTTGAGGAATTTCTATAAAGAAGATTTTAGAGAATACATAAAGACGTAGATAAAACTTTCCAATGGCTGCAACATTTCAGGGATAACCCTAGTGACCTATGGTTTACATATGCAGCTAAAACGGTTCATGAAGCTGCACCGTAGGCAGGTGCGATCCAGGCTTGGTGTACTTGGTGCACGCGCACCCTTCCACAGTGGGCGTGTCTTAAGGAATTTTACATAACCTCTTACTAATCTGTTCAAAGTAATATTCCTATTTAATTAAAGGGTCTTAGTGTCCAGCTACAGTCGTCCTCTATAGGCATAAGTAAAGCATATAAAAATTTGCCAAGGGCAGCAGCATTTTAGGGACAAGGTGTCGAAACCAATGACCGATGGTTCAAAAGGTTCACGAAGCTTTGGTGACTGTGTGCCATCCTTACCTTGTTGTTGACTTGTGGTAGACAAAGGAACCCCGCAAATGTTTTATTAAAGACAGTAGAGGAGTACTACATATCTAAATGAACTATTGTCATTCCGTTCCTGGATCATGCCTGGACTCCTTTGGTTATTAAGTAGACTAAATGTTTTGACTCAATTAGGCTTTTGGGACCTTGAAGTTTCTTTTGTTAGTGCAACTGCGCATTACACAAGTTTCTGAACGCACAATAAGTCAGTACCTACACTAAGCCTTGTCTCTCTAGGTATGCGTAGTCAGACTGACACCCATTCTGGAATGGCACACGGAAGAGATTGAAGCGACTTAACTGCCTAGTCCTGCAAATTTTGACGAGCAGCTGGTATTAGTCACTGGCAGGATTTCAAAGTTGAAGGCTTGCCCTCAACTCTGTAGCAAGCTGTAGCAGCTGGCAAAAATGAACAGTATTTTCCAGTTGTAAAGACTGTCTTGAGAATTATTTGCACACTACCGGTAACCATTTGTAGTTGTGAGTGGAGCATCAGTGAGCTGCTACGACTTTAAGTCTTACCTGCAGTCTACAGTGGGAGCTAGAATGAGAATACGAGAAAGTCATCAATGATTTGCTAGAAACACCCACGAAGAATCGAACTATTTAATCCGTATATGCTAGATTGACTTAGATGACTAATTGCGCAGCTTAGTGCGTAGTGCTGTTTATTTACTACCGACGTTCTTTCAAGCAACTTTTTTTGTTGATATAAATTTAATTTGCTATATTAATTGTGCACCCAATCTTGGGGCTCTGGATTCGCGTCTGGTTTGTGTAATTGCTAAAACCTATTTAAAAATAAATAGACTCTATAGCATACGCTAAATAAAAATGAAACGTCCTGCCCTTTATAAGCATTACGTAGTGGTCATTGCTGTTAATGTATCTATACATTCGTTAATATGTTTCCGCTAAGAAAACAAACAGATGCCGGTCAGCATTTTTCAATTCTTTAAGATAAGCATGCAATTACTTTATATTTAATAAATATATTATGATTATTAATTATAAAGTAAAGATTCTCTAATTACCTATCATAAATTTTATATCGTCTAATTGCATAAACTGTTCTATTACACTTGTTGCTATGTAACTGTCAAAATTGGTTTGGGCAATTTTCTACGATAATAAAATACATTTCCAGTCTAGATAAATGCACGATTATAAGTTGAGTAAAATTTATGCTCAAAATATGAATTTGTATACTAGTTTAAATTTCTTATTTAATAAATACAATAAATTATTATTTTCTAAAATATCGTGGTCGATATTACAGTCCTCTGAAGCTATATAACAGAAGTGCGAGAAATAAATTATAGTAGAATACATGTTGTTATTTAAACGTTTCCGACACTCCCTTTGCCAACTAAAAAAAATTTCTCTAAGTTTCAATATTAATATTCAATGACGAAAAACAATAACATGACAGAGTCAGATGCAGGTTAATAACAAACGAAATTTTGTCTAGCTAAGATAGGAAAACTCCAACATATTTAAATGTCGAATACATGGTTGTTTAACGCTATCTTACTTTTTGTGTAATTATTTGTTTGCATAAGCAGTGGAAAACTACACCAATTTGTTAATTTGTTTCGTAGAAACTGTTACACGGTGGTACAGTTCCAGTGGATCGACTCATTCTCCGTACGTTCGTGGAGGCATGCAGTATAGCAATGGAATCGCTACTATACCAAGAGACGGTCTCTATTATGTTTACGTTCAGATGTGGTTGCACAGCTACTCAACTGACAGCGCCTACAAAGATGCGAGATTCTGCGTTGCAATCAATGGCTCTTGTCAGTTTTACTCGTACACGAAGACTCAAGACTACGGCGATTACTACACTCTCTATTCTGGACGATCTTTGCTACTCAAGAATAAAGATCAACTATCCGTTTATGTGCTAAATACCGACTTGTACTATCTCTCTAGCGGTTACACCTACTTTGGTGCTTTCCTAATTTAATGAACCTCGCAACAGTCATCAGGAATCTTTCGTTTATCTTTATAAAATTGGCCATGTTCTACTCTTCCGTATTATACCATTTTGTCTCTTTTGTGTAACCATTTGACACTCTCGTAGCTTTGAATGTGAAACTTTTAGATATTGCTATTGCAAAATGATGTTAGGGCAACCGCCCTGGGAGCCATCGAAATGACACAGACAATTAGACATTCTGTCTATCATGGTAGATGTCATACACATGTAACAGATTGTATTACTTAGCTTCACTGTTTGTTTTGATCATGATAATAAGTCGACGGTAGTTCGCAAACGCTTTCTGTCCAGCAAGGTTGCATAATGGTTGCATAGACATCCGGACAATCGTCTGGAACGATGGGACGTTCGCCTCTTACACATCCGGGCAATCGTCTGGAACGACGGAACGCTCGCCTCTTACTACGACGTCTACCTTGTAGGCAAGCCGCACCGATGTAAATTTGCTTCCGCCGTCCCTGGACTGTAACCGATGAAAATCTATTTACGAATCTAACTTTCTGATCGTCAGAGTTGGAAAACGCTTCCGGTTTCCAAGCACTCCTAGCATCAACACCTGTGCTTAGAAGGTCAACCAGGATCCGGAAGCCCAGGCAGCCATGGAGTCCGACAAGCTACACTAAAAGGAGGATGGCAGTGTTCTTATACGGGGTGTATTAGTCTAGCGTGCTCAGATCTTTACACACACTGACAGATTGGCTGGGAAACCGGCTTGTGTTCTTTGTAATTGTTGTGCTCTAGAATAGACTCGTAGAACACTACACCCGCATTTTATACAACCTTCCACACCTGAAAGAGATGCAAGGTTGTGTAGATAATGAGGGGTGAGGCGGGAGGTATTATTTTGCACTACTAACCGACGGTGTAAACACTGCTTCAATTGCTAGCGACACGGCAGATTACGTCACTGCTACCAAAACTTTCGATAAAACGGACAATGTAGACAGCTTCTTTCGCAAACAATTAACGTACAGACTAATATATAACATGCAAGAAGCAGCTAAACTATACCATTAAAAAGATATCGCTATTATGGTCATTATGACAACTAACCTTTACTTACAATATAATATATGTACATCGAACAATCCTCTTAGTTTCCATATTTCAATTGCCACAGTTGGTGTAGTACTTGTTCAGCTGAAAATCAACAAAACATGAGGATTATTGCTATTGTAACACGTAACTGCTGTGTCTATATTGAATGTCTCACTCATAGATATTTTGTCATGTCCTGGAGGTAAAATAGAAGTAAAGATTTGCAAAGACTGGGAATATGCCTCTTCTGCCGCATCGAATTGAGACAACTTGACATAACAGCATCCAATGCCGTAACATACTACACACGATAACAATAATATAGTAATGTGTTAATAATAAATCATATGATAGTCTACCTTGAGCCAGATCCTCAGATCCAGGATCTGTTCTCATCAGAATGTCCTGTGCTTTACCATACACTTGCAATGACTCATCATAGAGTTCTTGATCATATGTAATATCCGCCAGTGACGACAATACTACCAAACATTGCAGATACAAGACAAAAAGGAAAAGGAAGAGAACAAGAATAGAAACAATTAAAACAACAAGAAATTGTTACATCAAAGTTCAAGTAACAAGTAAATCAATATCATTAACTACAGTTGACAGAAGCTATCACGCTACTGTCTATACCCAACAGCAAAAATGTAGACACAAGTTTATGAGTAAGCAAAAAGGTAATTCTAGCCAAATAGACTGTAGGAACGAAGAAGTATGCGGTCTTGCTAGAAAAATTGATTACACATGAGAACAACTATCGCATGAATTGCAAGTATTTGATTTTACAAATTTAATTTTAAGCCACAAATATGACTGTAAAATGATTTTAACAAACAGTGAAAGCACTGCATGGGATGCTGATGCTAATGCCTGCAATCAAATGAACAATCAAAGTTCAGTGGAACACGTAGATTACGTATACCCTAATTGCACATGCGCAGTAATAAATCATCCGTTATTTAAAAGTAAGGCTTTGCAAATCCACAAATCAAGATCCTAGAAAACATAATTTCTTACACGAAAGATTAATTCTGTTTTTAAATTCCACATGCAAGCAGATAAAGCGTCACTATTCAGTGTCTGTTGCGAGAGCTGCAACCAGACCAAAAATGAAGATGAATGGCAAAAAGTAGTGGTCACCACAAAAGCTATCGATCTTACGAAGTGAATTATGCCGCGGAAAGTGCACATGGAAGAAATCGGGTACAGTCGCGAAAGAGCAAAGCACTGTCTTTACAGAACAACCAGTACAAACAACAACCAGAACAACAAACAGCAAAAGAAACTAAATCTTAGACAAAACAGCAGTACAAGATGGTCATACAAAAACAGCAACAGGAGCACGCAAACAAGATAGACAGATTGTTCTCAATCACGGACGGCAGAAGGAAGAACCACAAAGAATAACTAGAAGTGGCTGAATTATAAAGACACCAGCATATTTGGAAGACTACGTGAAGTAAACTGACAAAACTGTATAGCTGTTACACTCTAGACTCTCGCGCTTGGAATTTTCATACGGGCACCGGACAAGACTAACGCGAGAGAGTCTGGGGATGCGGCTACTGTAAGCATGGTATGTTAGAAGACAGGGAGATGAAACGTAGATTGCTATACGAACAATATACGGGACTTAGATAATACGCGGTAGCCAATGGAACCACGTGTTGGTAGAATAAAAAGACCACGACACAGTAGGCGGGCAACAAATTCTGTAAATAGCATAGTTAGTGGACTATAAATGATTCCTGTACCATAGAGACTGCAGTATACTCTAGTGTTATAGATACGAGTTTTATCTTTCTTTCTTTTCTTATTTATGACGTTGTTGTATGCATGTGAGTGTTCTGCACGTCTGTATGCATCTTTTACATTGCCACGAGAGGGAACTAAAACCGTTACGTTGCCGTGAATCAAAATACATCATATCATATCATATCATATCATATCATTAATTTACAATAAAGTTGGTAAATTTTATAAAAAAAAGGACACTTGTTGCTAACTATTAGGCGTTCGTGTCTACCAACATTGAACTTTACATAATCTTAATTGCTTAAATAACCCAATAAAATAGAAAAAGTAAAAAGAGATTAAAAGACAAGATACATAAAAAAATTAAGATAAAACCATCTGCGGTAGTTTAATTTGACCCAATATGTAAGGTTTAAACATTAATATAATCAATAATAAACTGGTAAAAAACCATTTTGTTAATTTCCTATATTTCAGCAAAAATTTTACAAACCTTAGAAATTCAGAAATACCAAGTTAGACATCATACTAAAATGTTTACATTTGTAATGTCACACGCCATAGCCAATACATTACTGAGTGACACAAGTAAACAACACATTAAATAAGATTTAGTTACCACTATGAACATAAGGATGAGCTGGAGGATAAGCCTTCTCTCTATTTGCCAGGCATTTTCTCCATGCAAGAGTTGCCTTCAACAAGTTGCCTGCCTGGTAGAATGCTGAACCAAGATTCCACAAAGCTGCAAGACAGACAGACATATGAATGAAACTGCATTCAGAGACAGAAAATGAATTATTTTATAAAACTAACTGTTTCCAATGCCACTATGATTCTCAGGAAAATATAAATATTGAATTTTCAGACATTCTTCAGATGTACTAATGGATTTGTCCAGCATTCCCTTATCGTGGTAGCACAATCCCAAGTTGTTGAGAGCTAAAATTGTCGCAACAGTTCATGTTTACAATGACAACTGAAAATGAATCTTAACAACACATTTCAATATTCAATTTCATTTCAAAGATAATCTCGGTAAAATTCAAAATTCACAGTTCATTACATAAAATTAACAATCATTACTCTACACTTGAAAGTACATAACCGTAAGAGCAATAACAATTTGTTGATTTGTTGTAAGAATGCAGATTCTAACACACCGCTCTTGTCTAATACCAATGAGGTAGCACAGTTAGAATAAATATCAAAATCTCTGAACACCAATGTGATGGCAATCGACTATCCTCAGTTAGTTGATTAATCCGTTGCAAACAACGTTGCCAACTGAGAAATGCATCATACCTCTGTGACAGATTAATTAATCTGACAGCACATCACACACGAATAACTTAATTCAGTTATATGGCATTTAAGACACGGGGCTTTGTCGATGTCACGAGCCTTGGCAAGAAGCTACTCAAAACGTATAAGAGTAAATCATCATGGCATAAACATAGCCAAGTCCAGCTCACAGACCATGAGTCAGTTTACCCATAAACGTTTTTGGAATAGTTTCTTGTATATGACTATGTCTTGTCACGCTTCAGAAATGTGTCACGCCTCTCCTCCAGCACAATCACGGAGCAGTATTTTATGTTCTACATGGCAACCAGGCACAATGGACAAATCGGCAATCACATGATGCGCGAAACGTTCATGAATGGTTTCTTACCAAAAAACTGCGCAATTCATTCTTGCAATTGCCGAGTCTTGTCGGAAATAAACAACAGAATTTACATGTCTGCAGCTGAAATCAATCGCTTGCATAGGAAATTTCATGTCCCGTACGTGATAATTGTCGGTTCATACTGTACTTCTTTGACTATATATACTACATACTTACTGACGTTGTGGTTACGTTAAAGGACAGCCCCTTTGTAGAAGTCTAGATATATTTCACAAACAGCACGGTTAAAAGTAACATAGCGTCTAAATACGCAATTCATTGCGACAATCCTACCGACGTCGTTTCAAAAGGCTCATAGCTGTGGAAGTGACAGTGTAAACACAGCTAAAACAACTAGTAAACGGAAACGTTCATCAAAGTTTATTCAACGTCAATGTGACGTTACTCGAGATAAATAAATATCATGTTTGTTTGGATACGACATGGACATTTCACCCAAGTCAGAATAGTCAAGTGTTGAATGTCAAAGTAGAAAGAACGTACAGTCAAGTTCTGATAACTGCTGCGCGAATGTGTTAATGCAAGATTGTGTAATTCGACAGCAAAATCACAAAACAAAACAATACATCTCTTTCTATGTAATTACCACACACGACGTCGTTCCCAAGGACACATTCATTAGCAACAGTCGCTGGCATGCGCTATACCAACATGTTTACTTCATGTGCCAAAGCACGCCTTGTGATGATAAACACATTGCTGTGTACCAGGGACATATTCATAGACAACATACCACGCACGTCGCTACTAGGCCTAGCTGTTCTTCCGGCAGGCTAGCCACCAAAGAGAAATATAAAGGAGACGTAGATAGCTATATCACTGAATGAGATTGATAAATAACATACATCGTGCAATGACAAACGACACAGAAATAATAATCATCCATAATCCAAAAGTTATTTGTGAGTGTACACGCATATATTTAAAAGACTATTGACCTACTACGTACAATACGAACACTTACATGTACAAAGATACATCCTTGTATGAGGCAAGTGTTGCTTGTGTATGACAATACTTCGCTGTTGAAAGTCTATTGCTTCGTCTAGATTACCAGCACTGCGATGACATGATGATAACTGATCCATAGCTATAATATAAACAACAGCTAACATATCAGTACGATATACAAATCTATTACGTTCATTTCTTCCCGTACATAGTGCAATATGTGGGTGATTGGCCGGTAGACACTGAGATGCAACAGACAGCGACTCCTCAGACAGCTGTAAGGCCTTTCTCGTGTCACCCAGATGTAAACAACATTCAGACAATTGACGAAGACCTACATATAACAAACTCATTACATGTGGACTGACAGAATATGAATGAATAAATTGGTTTTGAAGGCAATTTGATCTGACTGACAAGGCTACTACGGCCCTAAACTATTATATTGTAGCTAAACTCTATTGTGATGCTATTGGTGTTTTTATGAATGAATGAATGGATTAATGGATGGATGGAAGGATGGATGGATGGATGGATGGATAGACGGACGGACGGACGGACGGAGGAACGGACGGACGGACGGACGGACGGACGGACGGACGGAGGCACGGACGGTCGAACGGGAGGACGGACGGACGGAGCGACGGAGGAACGGACAGAAGGACGGACGGACGAACGGACGGACGGACGAAGGCACGGACGGACGGAGAAACGAACGAAAGAAATGACGGAAAGACGGACGAAGGAATGGACGGAAGAACGGACGGTGGGAGGGACGGACGGACGGACGGACGGACGGACGGACGGACGGACGGACGGACGAACGGAGGGACGGACGAACGGACGAACGGAGGGATGGACGGACGGACGGACGGAGAGACGGACGGAGGGACGGACGGACGGACGGACGGACGGAAGGAAGCAAGGATGGATTCTATACATATATTTTCAACATATGGCTGCTCTATTACAGGCTAGTTGTCTAACAGTCAACATCGAATACAATCCAATAGTTTGTACCAATAATGCAATATACTAGTTCTACCAAGGATGGATAGATGGATGAATGGATGAAAGGATGGATGGATGGATGGATGAATTTTGAATTATATTGTTATCGCACATAGTGCATTTCCGACTCAAGGTTCATACATACGCGCACATGCATGCATATACACACTACACAATAAAATTAATTATTCAATTAAGCAACTGCAAATAGAAGGCAATTATCTCACCTAATGCCACATCATAATGATCCGGTGGCAAGTGTTTTCTCTTGATAGCTAAACTTTTCTCCAGAAATGGAAACGCTTTCTCATATTGTGCATTTTGTGTTAAACACACACCCATATTTGTCATTGCTGCCGAAACAATAAAAATTAATATCAACACTTCTACAATGTCACCAGAGCATTACCTATTATAATTAGCTATTAATTTGTCTGGTTGTTTAATTTGTTGTTTGTGTTATAACTAATATAGCAATATGACTTCGATTTCGAGCAACAACTAAACAGCATTTTTGGCAACAGAAAAAAAAGAAATAAAGAAAAGGCGGTGTCTGTGCGTGGGTGCGTGCGTGCGTGTATTTCTGTGTAAATCAGGATTTCCAAGAATTAAAGACGAGTCGAAGTGCCACCGATTATTGCTCGCGCACGCCGAATCTATGAACCTCGAGAGTGAGATTGTTGCCGCTTCCGGAATTCTCTCGAGAAGACACAATTTCCTGCCGATCGAACACGCATGCACTCGCGCGAGAATGTCGACTTTAATATGCCCGTTCGAGACCTTGGATGGTACACACGGAGCTATGGTGCCGTTTATTGCCAAAAGGTAAGGTTCTTAGTATATCTAGTCAAGTCTTGAATAAATACGCCTATTTTGGTTTGCCCGTCTACGCGCGTCGAATTCCTATAGCCCATCATTTGTAGGCGTGGTTATAAAAATTGTGGACTGTAAATACGTGTGAGTACCAAAGCTGTATATAGTACATACACCACCCATTTTTGGTCTATATCTGCCACTGGTTCTACCGTATCAGTCAATTAGAAGCCAATAAAAGTGGGCGTGCCCACAAAAATGGGCGTACACCGTAACATCGTTAAGTTTATCCACCCATTTCTAGAGGTCACGCTAGGCCCCTGAGCATTTGCAGCAACTCTACATATGAAATTAGGTCCATGCATGTGTAAAGCCTACTATTATTGCAATATATATATATATATATATATATATATATATATATATATATATATATATATATATATATATATATATGTATGTATGTATGTATGTATATTTACTCTGGGAGGTCTGGGATTACGTGAAGCACAAAGTGTCTCTCCTCTTGCATTTATTGGTAGTTGTAATTCTAGCCGAGATCTAGTCAAACGCCTCCTTTCTACTTCTGCTACTAAAGAATCTTCGGTAGTTCTTTTGGATTGCGAGACGAGTTCCAAAGCAGCCTTTCTTCAGGAATTTGGGAGTCTTACATCAGACACTACTATTGACTCGGTATCTCAACGTTCATTGCAAAAGCAAGTGGATACACGGAAGTTTGATTCATTGAAACAGTCTTCAACCATTCGTGACCAAGCTAGACGAAACGCAATATCTGAACCACATGCAGGGGCGTGGCTCACAGCCATACCAAAGCCAAATCTCGGGCTTGCTATGTCCAGGCATGAGTTCACTGTTGCTCCACAACTTCGGCTGGGTATTCCTCTTTTCCCGTCTCATCCAAACGCTGTACGCTGCCCATGTGGTCAATTGATTGACAAATTTGGTGATCATCTTCTCAGCTGTCGTAAGAACTCGTTGAGATCAAAACGCCACGATGCTTTAAGAGACACCATCTATAATGCACTGTTGATAGATGACAAAGGGACTTTACTAGAACAGAGATTTTCGTCACAGACTAACAATCGCCCTGGTGATGTTTACCATCCCAACTTTCTGTTTGGACGTCCTGCCTATTTTGACCTTACCATCCGTAACACAGTCCAACTAAAATTTGTTGCCAACAGTGCAAATTCTGCTGGTTCAGCTGCAGCAGCAGGTGAACTTGAAAAAGATCTCAAGTACGAAGAAGCAGTCGCTGACAGTGGTGCCTTGTTCTTCCCACTAGCAGTGGAAACGTATGGTTGTTGGACTCTTGCTAGTCTGGATAATATTAAAACTATTGCGTCTAAAGTAGTGACTGCAACTAGTATTCCTTTATCACAAGCGTATTCTAATTTAATGCAACAACTGTCTGTTAATTTGTGGAAATTTAATGCTCGCATGATACAAAGTAGATTAATGTTAGATGCTGATGTAATTGCTTGGGATTTGCTGGTTTTGTCTGTTAATAGTTTGTTATAAAATATAATATTATACACAAATAATATATATATATATATATATATATATATATATATTAACATAGGCGTAGGAACCGGGGAACGAGGGGACCATGGCCCACCTAATATTTACAACTAATATAACAATATCTAAAATGCAGTACCTGGTTATACTCTTTGACCCCCCAATCTCACCAAACTTCCTAAGCCTATGATATATATATATATATATATATATATATATATATATATATATATATATATATATAGGAAAGACCAATCTTAGCAAAGATCAAATTAAGACGGTCGCGAACTATAAACTTTTGTAGGAATATGATGTTTTGTAGATGCAAATCAGACGATTGGCAAAGCATCAGCACTTGCAGTCAACCTCGAGAAGTTGTCCAGATCACTGTAGGATCCCCATCCGCTACTACGATGATTGTTGGTATTGAGCCTTCCATCATCCTCCCAAATTGAAATGGATCGATCTCATTTCTATAAAATGTGTTTGTGGTTCAAAAGTAAAGGTGAGTGAATCGATTTACGAATTCAATAGATGGATGTGGTCGCATCCAAGCACTACGTAGAAAACCAGTCAGAGAGACCAAACAGCTGCTACGCCAAAAGATCCAATAAAACCTCAATACCACAAAAGACTATTACAACGATTCGATCTCACCAAAGATAAGAAGAGTACCATCGCAATGAGAATTCAACAAATAGAGAAATATGGTATTGTCTCTACCAAGGAATACTCTTTAAATTTCAGTTATATTCTACCCAAGATATCTTTGCGGATGCATAGGTCTTCCAGAGAAAGCCCAACGATGTCTAAGCAACACCAAAAAGCTCTCATCAACTACAAGCAACCAAGGAGTGTTATCAAGGTCTTATCCCAGGGTGGAGAGGTCGCCCATGTCTCTATAGAGCATTATTCCATACTCAGCGCTGGTCAGCGTCCTTGACCAGGGAAGCAAGCTAGTTGCTTCGTGCGAACTAATAGGCGGGGGCTCTAAAGCCGGCGTAAAAATGACCTCGCGCGGCTTCGAAGTCCCATGCTTGGTCCAGAACTGGTAGTTTACACTACGTACTCACAGCAAGTTTAGATAAACGCAACAGCATGTTATGGAATCCGCAAGAGTGGCAGTTAAACAGAATGCAAATACATTGTGTAAAAGCATGATACTTTAATCTATCTGACAGAACAATTCCAACAAGACCTGATAATATACTTCGTATATAGAGGCTTACATACTAGTAGCAAGACTGAGAAGTTGACTTGGAGAATCTGATGGCATCATTCTCAACGCTCGATCATACGTTTCAATTGCCTTTTCTAGTTTACCTCTGGTGAGATAATTCAAACCTAGGTCGCTCAAAGCTGTAACATATCAATACTTTATTAATACTACGACTATTGTACACAAAAATATCAATAATTCTGACCTGTTGCTATTTCCTCTGTGTCGATTCTTGGCATGTCATCCAACAGTGAGAGTCGTTTCTGACAAAGACTTTCTGCTTCGTCAAACATTTGTTGGTCATGATAACTTGCAGCCAGCTTACTAATCACTGCATCAAAACACCACAAATGAAACCATACAAACGGCTTCATGTTCACACTTGAACCTTAATTAAGTTAATGCAAGATTCAAACATACAGGCATGTGTAAGTTATACCATGTATCATAAACAACCGTACTCTATATCATGACAGTGTATATCAGAAAATATCAATAGTACAGTGGAACTAATAACGCTGCAGTACAGTAGAACTGATAACGCTGCAGTGAATGCTCTCCCTCCCCTCGCTCCCTCTCTCCCCTCGCTCCGCTCCCCTCGCTCCCCTCGCTCCGCTCCCGCTCCCCTCGCTCCCCTCCCCCCTCCTCCTCCCCCTCCCTCCCCCCTCCTCCTCCCCCTCCCTCCCTCCTCCTCCCCCTCCCTCCCCCCTCCTCCTCCTCCTCCCTCCCCCCTCCTCCTTACAATTTGTTTACGGAAACATTCCTCTTAATTAACGTGCTGGGTTGGCAAGGATTAGACTTATTAAACTGTGGCCGTACATCAAATACATACACAAAAACATTATGTTTTCTATACACTAGATTAACGTCAACAATTAAGTACTCTATACATCCCTGATTCAAATTAACAATCATTTTTACAAACAATAACTACAGGTATACAATTTATTGTGATTCATTAATTACAACAATCACTCACCAAAGCAATAGTCAGGCATCATTCGCCTCCTCTCGTGTTCCTGGCAGCTTTTTACTAACTGTGCAGCTTTCATCAACTCATTCTGAGCTGCTTGTGGTTGTGACATCAATAGATAGGCTTCTCCCATGTTACACAATGCTATAATTTAAAGATAACACGATCAACTGCATGAAAACATCATACAAACGTCATAAAAACTGTTAGTCACCATTGAAACGCTGCCTAATGTCTAATGACATTTCAGATGCCTTCAGAACTTCTTTGCAAAGATGAGCAGCAACATCCACATGCTGAGAAATCAATGAAATACGACATGCAAGATCCACAAAACAAACACATGTCTCATCATCAGAGAACCAGACAGCCTTCTCTGCAGCTGCATACACGTGAGGAACGAGAGAAATAAACAGATCGCGTTTTAGAGAAGACTGAATATCGGAATGAGTGGATGGTAGAAAACAAAGAAGAGAATGAGATAATTTGGTTAGTCTCTCACGAAGCAGCTCTGCTTCATGCAATAAACGTTCCAAAATTGTTGAGTGAACGAGTGGATGCAGATTAAAATGATATCCGGTGTTTCCATCACACACATCAACTAGTGAGTGAGACATCAATGTATTGAGTGACTGGCTGTAGTGATAACGAGGAAAAGTACCAAACACAAGCGGTTTCAATACAAATTCAGGAATATTCCTATATGCCATCAGTGATGCATAAGACAAGAGCACCATGGCATTGACATCTGTTTCTTTCACCGTCTCAATATCAAGTTGCCATGTCAAGTGCACATGTTTGCTGTTCATCACAAAATATCTGGCCATGCAGAGAAGACGTACCTCATGCTTTTTCGTTGCTATTGACTGAATATTCTCATCAGTCAGTTTTGACAGTTCTTTTGGTTCAAACACATCATATTGATGTAATAATTCCTGAAGATTACTGATTCGAAAATAATGAAGAAGTTTGTTCATATCTAGAGCAAGAGCTTCTAAACTTGCTTGTTGTGTTCTGATCAGTTGATAATATTGCTGACAGCCAACCTTTCTCTTTCTCATGAATGTTCCTGCGTGAGCAATACCCAATGGTAAACAATCAATGGGATCTTCAGTGACTACACGTTTGGCATAAATTGCCTCTCTACCAAGCAAAATTTCATCAGCATGTCCACGCCATACTTGAAGAGCTTCCACTGCAGCTGCACTTTCTATACGACCAAGACATGCGACTTTGTCAGCTCTCGTTAGTAGAGGATGATCTGCACTCATACGAGTACTCACCAACACGTGGACATGTGCTGTATTACAAGGAAGAATCTTCTCTAACACATTTAACTTATCTGCTCCATCATAAAGCAGCAATACTCTGCTCTTCTTATAAACGTATTGTAGAAAAATGTAGTTGTCATCAAAAACACCACCTCCACTTGATTGCATTGATAGCCGACGCAACTGCAACCAGAAATCAGATTTTGCTTGCTTAAAATTAACTTGATTTAAAGCTTTTTATACATGCAATTGCTGCCATACATTTTCTCTTATTGAGAGATGAAGAGACGCTAATGATTCTCCATTGAAATAGAAAACTCCATCTGCATACATCTCCTTGCACAGCACAGCATACTTCTCTGCTAAGTGAGATTTACCACTCCCACCCATTCCAGTTATCACCTTCAAACAACACAAAATAAATACTTAAAAACTCTAACACACAAAATTACATTATATTAATTTTATGAAACATAATACACAACATTTAGCAATCAAAGGAATGTAGAAAAAACCATCGCTTCACCAGTAGAAATTCAAATGCAACAAAACGACCATGCCTCTTTTGGCTCAAGCAATTGCCCATTATATCTTATGCTTGACAATCATTGCACAACTTTGCTCAGTGCTCCAAACTATCACAATCAAATAATACATTTTCTGAAGAGTAAGACCAACTATCAGTGTATGCTATCAGTCTTATGTATAGCTATAATGTAGTAGGAAACACCTACAGTAAAAATATCACACTGGCCATTTCTACTTGAAATAACCTCATATCATTAGCATAACCTTATAAACTCATGCTAGTAGTAACATGCGTAAATTGTTACAGAAAGGTAATGCTACAGACAGCCACTCTGTAGGTACAACACAATGTCACTTAACCCAGCAACAGAGTATACAACAAAGATTCAACAAATACAGAAAGGTTTGAAATCAGTGACAACATGTGTGACAAATGAAAAGATACAGAAACAATGTAAATGTATCTTAGTAGGAATGCCTAGACAAATCAGCAGAAAGCAAGCAAACAAGTGTGGATGGTTCAATACTGTGCCAAATTGATGCCAGTGAAACCAAACGCAAAGACATGGGCATAATTATGGAGCCACCCCTATATCAGCTGAAGCAGGGAAATCAACAGAACTTTGCGGATATATGAATATTCCTGCTGATCCGCTTACGGCTGCAGCTGATTCTGCATCAAATCATGCTAATTGGGTATTTATATTGCTTTGATTGGGCGCTTTGACAACCCGTAACCCGCATTAAGGACATGTTGTAAGACAAGCAGACAGCAAAATTAAAACAGACAGCTATAGATCAAGTTATGCGGCCACATGTGCACCGTGAAGTATGTTATTTATATCGACCAGGTAGACACGTGCACACGAGCATCGCTCGAAATATACAATCGGGAATACAAGTTTGTGTTATGCTCTTGGCTTTAGATTGATGCTTGTTTGCAATCTTCACGCCTAGCTACAGCACACATGAACTGTGGTGTGTGTGTGTGTGTGTGTGTGTGTGTGTGTGTGTGTGTGTGTGGCGTCTGTAGCTCAGTTGGTTAGAGAGTTGCATTTGGAAAATAAAACCATCCGGGACGTTGAGGTCTTAGGTTCGCGGACGACTACAGACGTAATTTCTTTGGCCAAGAAATTCACAGAAAATTGCCTTTCTCGACTGCTGCGCTACTTTCCATAAATGAGTACCTGGTCTTTGACTGGGGGCGGACTAGACCGCTGGCTTGGCAAAACATCACGCAGTATGTACGGGTACGTGTGGACTTGAGGTCGTCCCGCGGCTGCGCCAATGCTTTGACCACGCATCAAAGGGTTCGTCAGCGCGGCCAAAAAACTAGAAAAAGGCAGGGATATCAACTTCTAAAGCATTTTATGTGAGAACTGGAATTGTGTGATAGCACCAACTTTAGTAGAAATCTTCCTTGCATCGATGTTAAAGAGAAACTCCAACGGAAATACAACCTAGTCTCAAAAGGAAGTCTTTATCATGAAACTTCCTGCTGCGCTACTTTCAGGCAAACAGTCGCTTTGGTAGCGGAGAAAACACGGGTTAGGTATGGAGATAAGTTATTGGCTCTCAGCTCCGCCTACACCAAATGAATTGCCCGCGTAGCTCAGTTATCTTGCCAACAAACTACACGAAAACTAAACGGGAATGGCAACTATAGAGGAATCTTGTGTTTTAGGTCCTTAGAAGAGCTCTTTGTAACGAAACTAGAATGTTAGAAGCCGCTTTCTTCCGGCAGACTTGATCCTCTCCTCTCACAGAAGATAAAAAAGCTATTGCAATAAAACTCAACGGTAATTAGCGTCCGCCTTCACTGTATTGATCTACGAGGAGAAACACGCACAAGGTTCAGGTATGTCAAGAAAACATAGACGTTTTTTCGAGAAACCTGCGTCGGCGGACACGCCTCTTCTTGTTGTTCTCTAGTCCTACGTCCACGTTTACTAAAGATGGCAGGCTGGTGTGCTCAGCTTTGGCGATCAGCATGGCTCCTTAATGCCTCATGAGCCGCAATAGAGGATTGAATATCCTTTGCATGACAAAGGGGCGGTATATTTGCCCTGGTCACGAGCCTACACTGTGCAGGGTGTAAACTTACATACTACAGTACTAGCTACATCGTCTACATCATTGCGCTCGGGTCAAAGTCTAAGGCTCAATCAAAGCCATTCTGCACCTGTAACACTTCGTCCAACAGCTGTTGAAATGGACGTCCGCTTACTCAGATCTCTCCAAGAGAACCTCATATTTGAACCCTCTAAATGTTTCTCCTCGTAGATTAATACGGTAAATCAACAAAATTTCGTAAGCATCTAACTTTCGTAAATTTCGTAAGCGATCTCAAATTACCAAAGTTAAATGTTTACTACAGTTTGTGGCTCTCGGGTTTCTAGCGACACTTGCACAGTACTAATTATCATCACGGGTCTGACATGCCAGACAGAACACGCGCCTGAGCAATAGCAGATATTTACGCGTGGTGGTGTGGTTTTGACATGTCTGCACATGGACACCTGGTGATGGGGCATACACATGCATAAGCCATTAGCAGATACTTTCGCGGGGTGCTGTGGTTTTGAGTTTCTGTTGATTTCATATTCATGTTCTGAACAGAAAAGTGGCTATGCTCATCAATGCTTACGAAAGTTGGCTGCTTACGAAATAGATAATTTGGACACTTACCAAAGTTTTCTGCTTACCAAGTTTTGTTGATTTTTACAGTAACACAAAGGGTAACGCTAATTAACGTTCAGTTTTATTGCGCTAGCCTCATCTTCTGTAGGAAGAGAGGGTCAAGTCTGCTGGAACAAAACGGCGTCTAGCATCCTATTTTCGTTGCAGAGAGCTCTTCTAAGGCCTTAAAAACACAAGATGCCCCTATAGTTACCATTTCCGTTTAGTTTTCGTGTAGTTTACGCAGGCAATTTATGTGGTGTAGGCGGCGCTTAGCGCCAATGACGTGTCAGTCTGGTGCATGCTCCGTACGTAACCCGCTATTAAAGCGACTGTTAGCCTGAAAGTAGCGCAGCACGGAGTCTCACAATAGAGCCTACATTATGAGATCAGGTTGTATTTCCGGTGGAGTTCCCCTGTAATTAGCAAAAACGAGTCAGCGATGAACCAAGGTGCGTCTGTGCCATATCGAATAGACGGCAAAGTTTGCAACATGTATACGTAGGTTAATAGCATAAACCAAGTCGTCGATTGCAAATTTCCATAAACTACTTTTCGTGAACGAATGTGCTCTTGTAGCACAATTTGGCTGGAAGACATGCAAGACCTTGTAAACTGTTTCAACAAAGCTGGTGTCGGCTGCTGCAAATTAACATAAAAAAAGGCTGAGTACCTATTTCATCTGGCTCAACGAAAAACAGCTAAAGGCCATGATGTCTTTGTCGACAGGGAAGTGTTGACTAGAGTATTCATATTCTTATATCTTGGTAGTACCATATCAGATTATTGTATTGTTAGTAACGATATTGCAACAGGCTTGCAAATAAAGTAAACAGAGCCTTCGGTGCATTTCAGAAAGAACTGTGATGTCCACACGGCATCAAAGAAAAAAAACAATATCAAAGTCTACAGGGCAGTTGGACTCACAATGCTTTTGTCATCATAGACACTATACAGAAGAAACATTCGAAAACTTGAGAAGTTCCATCTTTGCAGTTAACGTCGTAGCTTGAAAATTTATTGGGCTGAAAGAGTACCGAATACTAAAGTCCTAAAACGAGTTTGTATGACTAGTATTGAGTATTTATTGACAAAGCAACAGCTGCAATAAGCCAGTCACGTCACAAGGATGAACTAAAAAAACAGGCGCTTATAAGCAGCTTTTGAATGCAAAGATCGAGAAGAGCTCGAAGCCAAAACTTCGGGTACAACATTCTATGCCCTCGCTTACACAACGTCAGCATTAAAAAGATTGGAAACAGCTACCATCAGACCGGGCAGCAGAAACTTAAGAAAGCAAAAACAGGTCTAAATAGAATCTAGGCTAAATAGGTTAGAAGAAAAATGACAAATTCATTAACAAATGGATGCAGGAGCCATCAGCAATCTATGCAGCATTTGTCAAAGAGATCGTCGTTCCCCAATTGGCCTACGAGCCAACAAGCGTTCACCAGCGGGGATTTGGTGACAACAACTACAACAAACAGTCGTTGTCTAAATTGACAGACTCGATTGCAAGCAGTGCTTCGTTGAAGTGCAGTGTGTGGCCGCACATGCATATCCAGTCTCTCCTCTCATATGCCAAAGCGCACTAATTAAGCAGGTAAAGTGACAGAAAGAAGAGGAGTCACCAACTCGATTTTACGAGCAGCGATCAAAGAAGTGTGTTTGTGTGCTTGCGTGCGTGCGTGAGTGCGTGCGTGCTTGCGTGTGAGTGTGTGTGTGTGTGTCTGTGTGTGCGTGTGTGTGTGCGTGCGTGTGTGTCTGTGTGTGTGTGTGTGTGTGTCTGTGTGTGTGTGTCTGTGTGTCTGTGTGTCTGTGTGTCTGTGTGTCTGTGTGTCTGTGTGTGTCTGTGTGTGTGTGTGTGTGTGTGTGTGTGTGTGTGTGTGTGTGTGTGTGTGTGTGTGTGTCTGTGTGTGTCTGTGTCTGTGTCTGTGTGTGAGTCTGTGTGTGTGTCTGTGTGTGTGAGTGGGAGTGTGTGTGTGTGTGTGTGTGTGTGTGTGTGTGTGTGTGTGTGTGTGTGTGTGATGAGTGTGTGAGTGTCTGTGTGTGTGTGTGTGTGCGTGTATGTGTGTGTGTGTGTGTGTGTGTGTGTGTGTGTGTGTGTGTGTGTGTGTGTGTCTGACATACCATGGAATCAGTCTAATAGAAACGTATGAGACTCGAGACCTAAAAGCTGTGTGTGTGATTATCAATACTGATTACAGCAGTAATTTCCTTGCATAAGAAAATTACAAAACAATTGCATCTTTCATATCAAGTGACAAAAGCACTAACTTTGCAAATCATCTTATGCAACATTCAAATACTTGTAGACCTTAATATCCACACCTGTGTAAGCATAAAGTAAGATTCCTTAATGTCTCATGTAACCAGTCACTGCCCTTGGTATTACTTCCTAATGAAAAATTTAAAAAAAGAAAAGAACAGAAAGAGCTGGCTACACCATGGCAGGAGTAACAAGATAGCAACTGCTTATGCAAAACTACTTCTAAATCAGCTCAAATAGATAGTCACAGCAACTTCGAAAACAGTCGGCAATGCACAAAAAACCTTTCATGAGATAGAGTAAACTACGTATTTTCTGGCAGAATACTTGACCATTTTCTACTGTACGAGTGCGCGCAAACGCATGTGTGTTGGAGTGTGCACAAATGTGTGTGTGCTTGTGCTTGCGTGTGTGTGTGTGTGTGTGTGTGTGTGTGTGTGTGTGTGTGTGTGTGTGTGTGTGTGTTGTGTGTGTGTGTGTGTGTGTGTGTGTGTGTCTGTGTCTGTGTCTGTGTCTGTGTCTGTCTGTGTCTGTGTGTGTCTGTGTCTGTGTCTGTGTGTGTGTGTGTGTGTGTGTGTCTGTGTGTGTGTCTGTGTGTGTGTGTGTGTCTGTGTGTGTCTGTGTGTGTGTCTGTCTGTGTGTGTCTGTGTGTGTCTGTGTGTGTGTGTGTGTCTGTGTGTGTGTGTGTCTGTGTGTGTGTGTGTGTGTGTGTGTGTGTGTGTGTGTGTGTGTGTGCGCGCCTGTAGTTCTTGGTGTATTGGGCTGTGTGGGCTATTCGGGCACAAACAATAATGAGATTTGCTAAAACGAACAACTCTGTCCATCCATCATCATTCTAGTGTGTTGCATGCACACGACCTTTGCAGTTACATCAAAGCACGGTCAACTGTCATTCATTCTGCCTCACATCATATCATAACATGCAATTCACACATTATATAGATGTACTTTAACAAAATACAATTCTGTTGCTAGACAACATGATTACCTGCAAGCAAAACTTGGCAATGTCTGTACCTTCCTGTTCTTCCACCTTGTTTCCCCAAAATGTTTTAGCTATAGTATCCAGTTCTTTCTTTCTTCCACAAAGTTTGATGTCATCACGAATGTTCTGTGGAAAAATTTGATCTAAAATACCGACAAGAGTAAATGCAAGAAACAGCCAATTATGAATGCACTTGCTATTCATTTCTTTTGAGCGTTTCTTCCTTCTGATTTGTTGCA
Source organism: Corticium candelabrum (assembly GCF_963422355.1). Classification (NCBI taxonomy): domain Eukaryota; kingdom Metazoa; phylum Porifera; class Homoscleromorpha; order Homosclerophorida; family Plakinidae; genus Corticium; species Corticium candelabrum. The sequence continues at coordinate 4,105,560 of NC_085104.1, forward strand.
AGTGTTTGTGTATCTCATCAATACTGAAGTCACTGCCCATCTCAGACTGCAACATACACAACATGTTCCATGCCTGCTCTCTTGGCACGTGAGCCTCTAGCTCAATGATCTTTATCTGTTGATGTGCTATTCCCATATAAACTGCTACTTCTTTCCAATCAACGCCAACTTCTTCTGATAACTCATACAATGCCACAGACAAGTCTAGAAACACATTTTATAAAATATGTCAAATGCTGTCAATAGACCATCGGCCAACCTTCAGTTTTAATTGCTTTGACCTGGGAACAAACTTGCATGACAGATGTTCTGCCGAATACTTTTTCTGCAGCTGCTCTGCAACCCGCATTAATAAGAACTTCACACAATGCTTTAACAGAAGCGTCATGAACTCCATATTTGTCTCTCCACACTTCAAACATTTGAATTGCTTGTTGCTGCAGACTGTGTGGATGTTCGAGAGCAATATTGTCTAAAATCTGTCCATTAATCAGCTCAGGCAGAAGACAATAAGCAATGTTTCTCCACTTCGAAGCAATCTCAACACTCAAAAGTTGAAATTGGTGATATGAGACAGGTTGACTGACTAATCAACACAATATAATTGTTTATGACAAAAAATAGATGTTGTTTGAATGCTAATACATACCAACATCTAACACTGTTGTTGTGTTATTGCTGTAACTGTCATCTGTTTCTTGAGAAGAAGAATGTGGATGGTCAGAGTGTTTCACAACAGACATTGTTCTATTTGCAATTTAGTTTTAGAAGAAACACATTCTATTTGATATTCTGTATGCGCTAACTCTAAGTGTGTTCCATTAGGTATCTGTAGTTTATCCATATCTTCTTTTGTTGACTGTGAAGACGTGACAGAAACCTTCTCTTTCACAGAATCACTGCACACAAAAATCTCTTCAGAAAACAAAGTTGCAGCTTTCCTTGTACATGCTGTACTCACTGTTCGAGTTGAATTTCTTTCTCACTTCTATCCTCGTGCCAAACCAAATTGGTAGAGTTTTTTCCCTCTAATTACAAAATGAATTGCTCAGCTGACAAAAAATCTAACTATTAAAATTGTTATTGTAGTTTAACTCTGCAATATATTAACAGATGCGCACGCATGGTTAACCAGTCATTCTCGTGTTGTCATGTTGCCTGTAGTGTACTTACTGCCTTTCTTGGGATATTCTTTTTGAATTTTGGGTACGTTGTGTTTAACAATATTCTGGTTAAGTTTACATGTCTCCATTCTACTGTGTCTAATACAAAACAATATGGCGACGAGGATAGGATGTCAAGAATGTACCCATTCTCATCAAAGATTGCAATTGCAAAAAGTCGGTAGACGACATTGCTTAACGGATGATTCATTACCATTTACTTTTATTAATCTGATAACGTGGAAGGACTTGAAGAAGCAACAGTTGGTGAAACGGATCTAGTGCTGAGTGCATTTGAAGGTGTGTCTATTAGACCCTTGGAATACTTCACTGTAAAGGCTAGACGAGAGGATCAGCCTATTAAATCTACATTTTACGCATATATGTTTCACGTAAAGGAGTGGATATCCTGCGTGGAGATGGACCGCTAGCAACAGCTAGATATCCATATCACTCCCAACAAATTTGGTTCGGTTTCAGTGTTAGAAGATTGCTGTCCTCGTCATCTTCAAGAAATGTACTTGATATACATGCAAAACTCTTCCCACCAGGTCTAGGGTGCTGTAAAATTACAATTAAGGCTGAATTGAAGCAGCAAAATGAATCAATTCCCAAAATTTTAAACCAAGGAAATTGTCATTTGTCTTCAATAGAAAGGTTGGATTGGAGTTGGATCGTTTGGCAAAAGTAGGAGTTATTGAAAAATCAGTTCTTCGCAATAGGCATCACCAATTGTAGTGGTAAACAAACCAGGGGACAACATAAAGTTTGCGCAGTAGAATGGTGCATGAAATTTTACAAAGCTAGATTTGGCTGGACCATATTTGAAAGGTGAACTGACAGTTAAGTCTGGTCAATTGGTGGTGATTTAGTACACACCGAGCACTGTATTGATATAAAAGGCTACCATTCGGCCTCAGTTGTGCACAAGCAATTTTTCAGAAGTTATAGAGCAAACGGTCGGAGATATTTCTAGAGTGGCATGTTATCTAGATGATATATTGGTCACGGGCAAGACAGAGCAAGAGCATTTTGATGTTTGCCAGGTAAGACTTTGCTTTGATCGACACACACATATATATATATATATATATATATATATATATATATATATATCCTCTCAGGCACATGATTGAAGACCGGATCAATGTAAAGGCTAGTCTGCATCATATGCAGCTTACCGTTGTGCTATATGTAGACTCCCTTTTCTCTGTGACTATTGAAGCCAGTTTTTTAATAAATGCGGGTGTGGTTTTCTGGTTCCGCCAGTACACAGGAGTGGCGACACAACTCGCAAATTGGGGGCGGGGCTTGAAAGGACATAGGAGTCCATAAACTACAAGGGCACTGTTGCTAACATGGAGGTTGTGCTCAAAGTTGAGAGTGTCTGAGCTTCATCATCCCCCAGCTCTGCCGCTCCTGATATATTAGTCTGGTCATTTTTTCTAACAAGCAAAGAGCAAAAACAGTCCTATCCACAAAATAGGCAATAACTAGACTAGCTGCTTTATAGACTGAGGTACCTGCTCGCAAAGATAGGAAAGCGTTTGCTAGCATTGGAGACATCTTCTTTGCTAGAACTGCTACAAAATACAAATTTTTAAATGGCTACTCCATAGCAATAAGTAAAAGATGTTGCCATGTTTTGAACAGATGGTGTCCAATTATAGTCAACAGATGTGTTGTAGTTTGCATACTCACTGCACGTCTATTCTAATACTCACAACCATTGCTAGGTACTATAGTTTGCCGTAGAGCATGTATACACCACACTCATAAAAATTTATTAATTTCTGACAAAATACAAGACTCTTGTGAAAATTGCGCTCACTGAGTTTCATGGCAATTAACATGATACTTGCTTGTAATGCCAACCTTCAAGTTTGCATCAGTTTATTACATGTACACAACCTTTCTACTGGCACCTGCATGTATAGCACAGCTTGCCAAACGCAATAACGACTGTGTGGCATAGAGATCAGTCCAATACTAATGGATACCCCAGCACTAACTAAGAATGTTACACGAAAAAGATCGAATAACCATGCACAGACTTTCAAACCAGCATGCACAGACTTTCAAACCAGCATGCACAGTATTTCACAACACAAGGACACTGAGCCAGCATCAACACCATTTCCAAATCAAATTCACTCCTAGTCACTTCAAATTCTCGTAATGTCAATTCAAATTCGTACTTTGTCGGTTCAAATTCTGAGTTGTCAGTTCAAGTTCATACTTTGTCATTTCAAATTGGCATTAGGTTAAATCAAATTCATTCACAGTCATTTCAAATTGGTCAACTGCCAATTCAAATTCATTCACAGTTATTCAAATCTTTCATGAGTCATTTCAAATTCGCTGTGTCATGCTAATTATCGTGTAGATTGATGTCGATTGCACTGCTCCTGAGTAGTTTGGTTAGTATTTACAACTTCGATGTGCGTTAAGCTATTGAGCCAACTCCTGACGTAGTTTACTAATTAGGCTATTCGTGAAGGCAATCTCGAAGACTGACTCTCTGTACAACACCTCACTCGAGCAAAATGCATACAGGTTGCACATAAATGCCAAATTTACGAAAGACATTGTTAGAGAAGCAGTTGAATCAACTTTCTATCAGCTGTTAGTTGTCCTGTTGTTAAGTCAGAGGCACTGGCCAACCTTTATGTAATATGAACAGATGGAATCTCCTTCCCGGAATTGACATGAGATGACTTAATTAATTAACTTGTGCTTCATGATCATCTTGTACTGTAATGATAGAATATCGTTTGTGTGATACAGGGTATTTGCTCAGTTTACAGAATAAAGTGTATCTACATCCGGTTTCAATCTATTGTGGTAATCAGTAAATTGCAGTTGTGTGCAATTGACATATATGCGTCACTATGATATCATGAGAGATTCAAAACGACTGAATAATTCGAATTGACAAATGACAAATTTGAAATGACTGCGAATGAGTTTGAAATGACAAGTAACCAATTGGAAATGACTGTGCATGAATTTGAAATGACAAGTGATCAATTTGAAATGACTGTAAATAACTTTGATTTGACATAATGCCAATATTGAAACGACAAAGTATGAACTTGAACTGACAACATATAAATTTGAACTGACAATTAAAGTACGAATTTGAATTGACATAACGAGAATTTGAAGTTACTATAGGAACAAATTTTGATCTGGAAATGGTGTAGTTTGGCGATAATTACAAGCACAATTCAGCATGGCCTACTTTTACAGAACACTTCAACCCTATTTAACCAAGAATGAGCTGAGTACAACCTAGTGTAAGTAGGCCGATAGTCACTATGTAACAAAACATACAGCTGCACTTTAGCCTTATAAGCCGAATAAATTGAAATAATCTCCTGAGACCAAACCACCACATCATTGTAACATCTGAAACCTGTAAAGTTTCGTTTCAACCTACCTTGATGTTCTAGATGTGAATAAAGCTGCGTTTGTGTTTCAAGCCCATTCAGATAAGCAATGAATGATTGCCTCCATTCTTCAATAAGATCTCCATTCCACACTCCGGTCTCCATAAAGTTACTTGCTACACGGAGTATTCTCGTCATAACAGTTGCAGCTGACAGCTGTAACCACCGCTGGGAAAATGACATATCACGACTGTCAGCCATGTGTCTACAACCAGCACATACAAATTCACATCATTAACAAAATAATAGATTTTGGTAATAATCTGCATAAACATTTTATTGAGGCTACACATCACATGCAATACAATTACACAAGTATACAGTAATGGCAATGAGTTGGAACACTTTGACATTAGATGCATAGAATGAATGGTGATCGAACCGAGAGAAAGTTAGAAGTACAGAGTAACTTAGGTTGTGTTGTGAGTTGGAGTGCTATCTAGGTGTCTAGATGTGTGCATGTGCAGTTGTAGTTGAAGAAGTGTTTTATAATATGTTAGTCTAAGATGAGAACTGCACCAATACCCGGTGTGATCAAAAAACAAAATATGTTATATTACAGACCAATAGTTTTCATTGTGTGTGCATGTGCCTTTAACTAGCGCCTTCATGTAGCTTGGACCGAGCGACGCGTTTTTTCTAGGCGGCTAGTTTTATACTCAGTGCGCTCGTTGTTCGAAACTCGGTGGTCGTTGTGGCTTATTAACTATACTTGCTCCCTAGTATCTATCACGTGGTTTTACACTGAAAACGAAAGGAATGGGCGTTGCCGATATTGTTTGTTACAAATTTCTCTTTGATCCTCAGCAATTAAAAAGGAAAGGCGATGATGATATGAATGAGTACACTACTACTGTATTAATCCTGCTGAAATGTTGTCAACACATGTAATGTACGTACAGCATGTAAAGATGCGTGAGGACGGCTCGCATACAACCTAAACTCACATGTTATTCATGCAACCGACAATTTATCTAACCTTTTCCTTGATACCGTTCTTTGCCGTGAAAGATTGACACGACTCAAAATCGCAAGCAGTTGCGACTTTGATGTAACGCACGCTATCCTATGTTGTTTTACGTAGGAGTCTGTTAGCTACTAGGAAATGGCGAATTATTTCGTTCATTCCATCGAACCCACTATGTTAATCGATGATTCTCGCTCGTCTAGATTCGCGTAACTAATGTCTATCGCCAAACATTTCTGCGCTGATTTGATATATTTATATATTTATATATACTGGCTGCATTGTGTATGCAGACGGACATTTTTTGTTGTCATCCAGTCAATCAGGGTTGCAACATATGCTGGATCGACCGGTATGGAGTTTTACGATAACAATAATTATACTTCCTTTCATTCAATGTGAAGAAGAATGTGGCCATTAATCAGACGAGCAAGACATACGGAATACAGTCAACCAGAATTTCCACCAGGTGGCATGAAGTCAAAGTCAGTTGAAAAAATTACCCACCTAGATCAGATGATTTAGATAGAAGCATGTAGTGCAATTGGCAGATGTCAAAAATTCTATGCATCTTTATTTTCTACCCTTAGGTCAGTGAAAGGGATCGGGTCAAATCCGAGTGTTTGGATAAAGATAATGGAGGGAGTGTTGTTACCAGTAATCAGTTATGAAAGTGAGACATAGAATCTATCATCTCGAAAAGTATGTGACAGAATCCACCAAGCTCGGAGAGGGGGCACAGACGAGGTCTAGAGATTCCTAGCCAAAGTTCATTGACAGAATTCTATGGCCCTACTTTCAAAGAAGCAAATACTTGTTTAATTAATTGACAGCATCTGTTGTTTCTTTGGAGAGTGTGTCATTCTGAGAATGAGATTGTCTCAAACATTCTTATCCAAACAGAAGCCCATGTGGAAAACAATTCTTGGAACCGGATTAGCATACCAGGCAGAAGAAATATGATGTCCATGCCATACAAAGAGTTTAAGAGTAGTTTGAGCCAATGACTGTTTGTAATTACTATAATCAATTTAGTTAGTGTTTTGTGCGTTTTCTTTATGGGTATATGTTCTGTTTGTGACTACGGAATCTGTCATGTAGTGTGTATGCCTTCGGAAACTGTACCACATGGATATGAGACAAAATACATATTATACATGAATAGAAATATATGTAGTGTTTCAGTTTGTGTAAAGTAGACAAGAACATTACACTGCTTAACAACACATGTTTGCAACTTTAATCAAATTCAATATTAATAAAACATCCATAGAACATGCAGCTACCAAAATCTAAGTAAACTACCTTACTCACAATTTCAGATTGCTCTATAACAACAAAATCTTTGTTTCAGTCACTGTTCGAATTTGATCAGGTTGAAAATTTTTGTACTTGTCTAAAGTGTAATTTTGATAATAAAAGACTGGATTGTGTCAAACCATCAACATTTTTTAAAGTACAAAAAGTATATGTCCATTCACTAGATAAATGTGTCCCAACAACTTAGTGTCACATTGATGTCTTTGATATGCAACTGTATATCCATTTTGTTGCTTAATCCTTTGAATACCCTTCTTTTCGTACACTTGACCTTTGATCTTATAACGTTGCATTTGATCGATCCAATCTGAGTCAGATATAACGCCTTGTTGAAATCAATATAAACATTCATTAATCCGATCAAGATATAGCAATGGAACAATTGTCTTATGGCAATGACCGCAATCAGTCATAGATTGATTTGGCAATTCAAACCTTGTACAATAGAAACAATAAATTCAACACATCACAAAATACCCACAAAACATTACATTTCATTTGAGCAATTCTTGCTAGCTTCACTGCAAATTCCTTGACCCACAATGGTGTATTATTGGTAATGGCAATAACTTTGGCATGCTATGAAACATCGTAACAGCAAATGCTACCTAGAGCAACTATATGTAAGGCACAGTAGTTGCACAAAATTGAAATTAGCATAATCTGACCTGACTGTTAATGTATCGAGTTCCATGAATGAATTTCTTTAGCTGACCATTTAGACTTTCAAACCAAAAGCAAGAGAAGTCCCACAGAGGTCCCCATCGCTTTACAACCGCTGGCATATGCCGTAACAAGTGCAAGTTTATAGTACAAAAATCAGATCCTAAATTCCAAATAATATTGAATTCAATTGCAATCATTATGTGTTTACATTCCAAAAATAGAGAGAGATTCAGCTTCTTTGCAAAAGTCTTTTAAGTATTGAGAAGTAGCTGTATAGTCTTCTTCTCCAATACTTTCTCCAGTGCAGGCCCGTAGCAAGCGGTCCGGCAGGTCCGGCATTCGCCCGACCACTTTTCAGAAACTGTAGTTTCAGCAGCGGCAGAATGGCGTAGACTTCCGGTTATATAGCTATAGATGATAAAATATATTATTTATTTTTTATTCTGTCTACGTTATCAGGCACAGAGAAATGTAATAATCACAGTGGACATTGATTATATTGTGAAAATTGAGATACATACCAGAAATAGCTGGTAGAATGCAGTGTAAGAGTAGAAGGGTTCGAAGTCACATCCGGGATTTGTCCTAAATGTTCCAAGTATGGCGACCAGCACATCGAAAGTCTTTCCTGATGATCAAGCCGTTCTAAACCAGCCTCACCAACCTCTGAACTTAGATTTTCCAAAGCGCCCCTTTGGGAAGAAGGCGGAGTTGCGTTGCTTCAGGCCATCTTGGTTTCATCAGTGGCCATTTCTTCACTACCACGAGGCTGACGACGTCGTGTTTTGTCACCTGTGCGTGAAAGCTTTGGCTCTCAAACCGATCAAGTCTTAACCGGATCCTGCTTTTGTTAGTACTCTAACACATACAGATGTAGGCTGTTGGTCTATAATTGTATTCATTGGTAAGGTTACTCGTAGATTTTCAAACTGGAAAGATGCAACCACAGGATTCAAAAACCACGTAAAGAGTGCGTGTCATCGTGAAGCAGTTGAAGTTCTTGTCACTCTTCCTGTCACAACCAGGGACGTTGGAGAACATATTTCTCATGAGCATGCTGTCCAGAAAGTCAACAGTCAACAAGCGCTTCTTCAAGTACTGTCGTCTGTGAGATTATTGAGTAAGCAGGATCTTGCTTTTAGAGGAGATGGAGATGAATCAGATGGTAATCTACAACAGCTGCTTTGTCTACAGCGTGAGAAACACCCTAACCTAGCTCACTGGCTGAAACGAAAGGAGATTGTCTACAAAAGTTCACAAATTCAAAATGAAATGATCAAAACATTGGGCCTCCAAGTGCTACGAAATATTGCCACAGACATACATAATTCCCCATTTGTAACGGTGAAGGCTGATGAAACTACTCATGTCTCCAACAGAGAGCAATTTACAGTCATCATTCGTAGAGTTTCAGAAGACTTGCAAGTGGATGAAGAGTTTATTGGACTTTACCAAACCTCAACTACTGATGCTGCAACCCTTGCAGGTTTAAACAAGGCCGTCTTCATAAGACTGAATGTGAGTATGAAAAAGCTTCGTGGACAGTGTTTTGATGGTGCCAGTGCTATGAGTGGCTATAGAACTGGTGTTGCTAAACGCGTTAATGATAGTGAGCCAAGAGTAGTCTTCGCCTACTGTTACGGTCATGCTTTAAATCTCGCTGCAAATGACACCCTAAAGCAATCAAAGTTGATGAAAGATGTACTAGACACAACTCGGGAAATCACAAAACTGATCAAATATTCCCCACGTAGGAAGGGAAAATTTATGAAGTTGAAGGAGAGCTCGCCAGCTAGTAGTACAGGTATCAGAGTACTCTGCCCTACTAGATGGACAGTGAGAGCTGATACGCTCTCAAGCATTATCAGTAACTATGAGGCATTGCAGAGTACATGGGAGGAGGCCCTTGCAATAACAAAGGACACAGAAGCCAAGGCCAGAATCCAAGGGGTGTCAGCCCAAATGGATATGTTTCAGTATTTGTATGGTATCATGCTAAGTGAAATGATACTAAGACACGCGGACAATCTGAGTAGAAATTTACAAAATAAGTCTTTGTCTGCAGAAGAAGGTCAACAAGTTGCTCAGATGACTGTTGATACAATCACATCACTTCAAAATGATGATGCCTTTGACCTGATGTGGGAGAAAGTGAGTAGGAAAGCCAGAACTTTGAATGTCAGTGAACCACAGCTACCCCGAAAGAGGAAATGCCTAGGAGGCTTTGCGAGGGTTCGTGTGAAGGGGACTTTCATGAGACCTCAAAAGAACACTATAGACAGTGCTATTATGAAGCACTCGATCTCATTATCAACTGTATTCAATCTCGATTTGATCAGCCTGGCTACAAAATATATCATTCTTTGGAGACACTCTTGATTAAGGCAGCCAAACCGCAGGAGTTAGAAGATGATCTGAAAGCGGTTTGTGCATTCTATAAAGATGACTTTGACCAGGAGATGTTGTATGCAGAACTTCAAACGTTTGGAGTTCACTTCCAACAAACGTATCAACTTCAATCAAAGGAGGCCAGCACAAAGATGACCATCTTTGACATAAAGTCTTATTTTCTCTCGTTGTCTCATGGTCAGAGGGTCCATTTAGCACAAGTGAAGCGCCTTTATCAACTTGTGTTGGTCATGCCAGCCACCAATGCGTCATCTGAAAGATAAGTTATTGCGCTGAGACGACTCAAAAGCTACCTTAGAACAACTATGATGCAAGAAAGGCTAAACTATCCCATGCTACTTTATGTTCACAAGAACAAGACAGATAAACTGGACCTGAAAGAAATTTTAAATGACTTTGTGGGAGAATCAGAGCACCGATCAAACATTTTTGCCAAGTTCTGATGCATGTCGACTTTAGGCATTTGGTGTGCGATGTGAGGTTCTGGCCATGTATTACGCTGGAATACAGTGTTCTGGAACAGTTTCTGTGAAGACTTGACTGCTTTCTAATTAAATGGTTGTACGATTTTGTTAATTGTTGTTGAGTGAAATGCTTTTGTCTCAGACATTAATATCAATCGCAGCATATAACTATTAATTTTATCTTTCGCCGGACCATTTTTTCATGCTTGCTACAGGCCTGTAGTGAGTCAGTGAGTAGATGCCGACAACAGAAGGAAGTGAATATAATACTACTCTGCCAAGACTCCTTGTAGTATTGGCAAAGAATAATGTAGAAGCCACGATCTCAGTTCATTTGCTACAAAATTTCCAACAACTGCATGTTACACAATTGATGCTGCATCACATGCAAACAAATCAAAACCGTTCCAAGACTTGTGTCCTGCAAAGATCTCGCCTTCCTACTCAAAAACTCTGAAATGCTAATTTTCAATAGACGACTATCCAGCTGCTGTACATGAAAGATGCAAGACTGAATTTATTAGCACCTAAAATCACGCAGCATGAAGTTAAAACTGCGTTGCTCAAATATTTGGAAGTACAACTCATACTTTTGTAACCAAGTTCAAACAAATGCTAATATCCTATCATCTAGCTGTCTATCTACCTCTCCCTCCTTCCACCACCCAGCCTTCCATTCAATTAGTTCATACATCCAACCACTCAGACACCTGATCAATAGTATGCTGCTACAAGCATAAGTGTTGCTTCATGATCGAATAATGTATTTGTCTGAGCCAGTAATCAATCATTTGCATCAAAGACAAGTGATGACTGGAAAAAAGTTGGTACATTCCGTGAGTAAACTTGAACAAAGCCTGAGAACTCGAGGAAGTCATCAGACAAGGAACGTAAACAAACACAGAAGGCTCTCACGGGTCAGAGTCAGGACATGCCCAACCCAGAGTGACAATATTGTGGTTTGAAACACGAACGAGGTGCAAATAAATGTGTCCTGCATACGGCAAAGAATGCACGTATTGCCCACAAGAGGAATCATTTTTCCACAAGAGGAATCGTTTTTCCACAAGAGGAATCATTTTGCTTGAATAGCACATCAAAGCGTCAGAGAGACACGTGACAGCGAATACATGTAGCTACCAACAGAGATAAGAACGAAGAAGATGATGAATGCCTGACTCTTACGCTGACTCCGCCTCAACAGGACGTTAGGTTATGCAATGCAGAGACAACTATCGGTGGAATTATCAGCGCCAGGTCTATGCCAATACGCACATCAATGGAAAAGGTGTCAAATTAAAGCTTGACACGGGTGCCACCTGCAACGTGCTTAAAAGGAATGGTGGTAGCAGAGTTAAACCATATGGCAAGTGCACAGTGAAAGTGACAAATCCTAGAATAGAGAAAACGTATGATATAGAATTTGTTGTGATACAAGATGCGCAAAATTCAATTTTAGGCTCAGCTACTGTGCAACAGATGGGTTTGTTAATTGTTCACCATGAGATGATTCAGAAACTAGCCACTGACAAAGAGGTTAAGCCAAGGAGCAAAGAGCACACATACACACACATACAATGCTGCAGAAGTATCATACAGTGTTTGAGAAGGCAGTTGGTCTTCTAGGAAATAATCTACATCTAGATGTTGAACGATCAGTGAAACCAGGCCAGATGCCAGTGAGGCGCATCCCAGTTGCTATTAAAGGAAAGTTGAAAGCAGAACTTGATCGTCTTGAGAAGCTTGGTGTACTTGAAAGAATTGATGAGCCTACAGAATGGGTATCGACTTTAGTAATTGTCAAGAAACGCAATGGCAGTTTGCGATTATGTTTGGATCCATAGCCATTAAATGCAGTTTGAAAAGGAGCAATTATATCAAATCCAAACGTTGGAAGATATCTTACCACAATTGGCTAATGCGAAAGTCTTCAGCGTTGCAGATGTCAGAAATGGGTACTGGCATGTTCCTCTTGATAGGAAGTCGCAAAAACTCACAACGTTTGGTACACCTTTTGGAAGATACGGTTGGCGACGAATGCCCTTTGGTATTTCAGTTGCACCAGAGCTATTTCAACAACGGTTACAAGAGGCCATTGAAAATCTAGATAGAGTGTTTGCAATGGCAAACGATATACTCATTGCAGGCAATGGCACTACCTATGCAGAAGCAGTTAAGGATCACGACAAGAAACTTGAGATGTTTTTGAACGATGTTCAGAAGAAACAGATTTGTCTGAACAAGGATAAGTTTCGATTGAAACTAATATCAGTAGTATATATGTGATATCTACTGACTGGTGAAGGAATTAAACCAGATTCTAAGAAGATAACAGCAATACATCAGATGCCGAAACCAACTGATTTTGCAAGAGTTAAACGCATGCTTGGTATGGTCACGTATTTGGCCAAATTTTTTTCACAACTGGATGCTATGTCAGAGCCTTTGAGAAAGCTTGAATGGTTGAATGGATTTTGACTTATGAACATGACAAAGTGATGGACAGTATCGAACAAAGCAATCACAGATTCCAATCCTCAACTACTGTATTGAATTCAGTCATGAAAGATGCCTTTGTAAAGCGTGCTACAGATTGTTTCAAACATGCTTCTTATATCAAGAAAATGCCAAAGTGGTAACACCATAGTCAGTTATGGGAAAGTCTTTTGTGTGACAAGGAGTCTGACAAAGATTTCTTGTCCTAAGATGTCTCTTGGCAATACTTTTCAGAGTTTAGAGACTTAGAACACAAAATTTGGAAGCAACCTTTTAGTCTTCATGTTGACATGACTCGTTCGACTCTTTTATGTCACAAACACTTTCAGTTAATTAAAGATATCAGTAAGACCAGACAATGCAGGCTTTGTTTTGTGGATGGGGTCAGTAATGCCCATTGGCAGTTGATGGGTTGGTATGCAGAACTACTGTCAATTTTAGTGAGTGAGGATTCTGCCGTTGGCTGTGCTAATATTTCTGAAACAGATTGGGTATGTGGTAATCAGTTAAATCTAAAACGTGATTTTTCTGCCCATCTCCCTCAGATACGAGCCATGGCCAGAGCTACTGTAGATGGTCTAAACAAGTTGAACAGTTATGGCCACATCATGTATCGTGATGTTATGTCTATGTATATAACAGTGGCGTTGTCGAGGATTGGTCAAAGTCAGAAATGTTTGCAGTAAACAACGGAGTGAAACAGGGCTACGTTCTAGCACCTACTCTTTTTAGCATTTTGTTTTCCGTGGTTTTAAATGATGCCTTCAAGAACATCCGTGAGGGTGTTCGAGTTGAGTTTAGAACTACTGAAGGTGTATTCAATCTCAGGCGCTTACAAGCCAAAACAAAGGTTTCTAAGAGTCTACTGAGAGAACTCTTGTTTGCTGACGATTGCGCATTAGTTGGTCACACATATGAAGACATTCAACACATTGTCAACTGTTTAGACAGATCAACTAAACGTTTTGGCTTGAGTATCAGCTTGAAAAAGACAGTGCTTTTTCAACCACGTCCAGGCTCAAACTAAAACCCTCCTCCAGTTATGATTGGTGATCACCCATTGTCTTATGTCAGCAATTTCAAGTATTTGGGTAGTTTCCTTTCAAATAATGCAACTGTTGATGCAGATGTCTCTCATAGGATATCAAAGGCCAGTGCTGCTTTTGGTAAATTGTACAACAGACTCTGGCAAGGCATGAAATCAAACTGACCACGAAGGTTGCAGTTTACAAAGCAGTACTCTTATCAGTTCTATTGTACGGATGCGAGTCATGGACCCTTCTTCGTCGTAACCTCAAAAGTTTGGAGAGTTTTCATCTGCGATGTCTTCGCCGCATATGTGGAATCCAGTGGATTGACTATGTACCCAACACAGAAGTGTTATCTCGTTGTAACATCAGTGGCATTGAATCTTTTGTTATGAAATGCCAATTTCGCTGGGCTGGTCACATGTCTCGAATGCCTAATGATAGAATTCCCAAACAACTCCTTTTTGGTCAACTGGAACAGGGCCATCGTCATCAAGGTGGTCCTAAATTACGTTATAAAGATTCTATCAAAGCTAATATGAAATCTTGTGGGATTGACTTCCTGCATTTTGAGAAACTATCCAGTGATAGAACAAACTGGAGATCTCTCTGCCATTCATCACTCCAACAGTTTGAAGAAAATCGTATTAGACATCTTCAAGCTCAACGTCAGAAACGGAAAGAACAAATTGTTCCTACCAACAAGTCATTTGTTTGCCAATCTTGTGGCAAGGAATGCCGTTCAAAAGCAGGTGTTAAATCCCACCAGAGACACAGAGGACACTAAAGAGAGTCATCACTGTTATCAGTAGACATGCCATCATCATGTATACACAGTATTATGGTGAAGAATGTGGCTGATTAAGTGGTCTAGAAAGTACCAAACTGTCCTCCTTTAGACGTTATCTTGAAACCCATTTATTTATTATTGGCCGGTACCACATTCATGCAGGTCCTCCAAGGTATGGTTATCTTATATAATCAAACCGTTTTTTACTTCCAAGGGTGCCTCAGTGTTATACTCAAATGTTAACCTTCACTCCTCAGAAATTATGAGAAATAGTTAAACAGCAATGTTCTTGTTTCCAGTCTCGGATAAATTTGATTACAGAAAGCTGTTTTCTGCTAAAGAAATGTCAATGTGTCATACTTTGAATAAGTTTAATCAACCAGAGTTGCTGACATTCTTTGACCAATTTGCTAAGTTGTCCTCTTCACGGACAGATGGCAAGAAACGTCTCAAACTGCAGATGTTGTTGGCCCTACTTTGTAATTTGGTTGATCGAAGGTCTTGTTTCCTTTAGACTCTTTTGGGACTTTTTGGTTATGCTAATGGTTTACGAGATTAGGGTTTTAATATCTGAGTTCGTTTGGGGTGTTTCCATCAATTCGTCATGCTCGAAACAATGGTAGTTACTGGGCAAGGAAACGTACAGTAGTTGATGAATTAGGTTGTTCTTCGTTCTGGAGAGTGACTGTAGATAATCTGGACTTCAAAATGGCGTTTGCTAAGAAGCTGTACAGTGATGGCTACCAGAAACGAATGCTAAACCTGATAACAGGCCAAGTGTCACATAGGGCAGCTGAAGCTGCATCCCGTTCAGAGTCCGACAGCAACGTTGAGGAAAGGATTTGCCGTTCTTTGGAAAGTTTGCAGAAAAGAATACTTCTGCCAGCAAAAAGAATGTGAAATGTCACAGTTCGTAAAGTTTGCATCTGCTTTGTTGTCTATAATAATCGACGAGAATAAGCTTTTATTAAAACCCTCTGACTATTCAACTTCCATCTTGCAAGAATTACACTCTGACGTGGAATGTTTCACTCCAACACATGGCGATGTCGTATATAGCCAACTGTGCAGAGAGTACACTCTTCTACTGTAGATTATGTAGCCTCGTATCTGTGTCAATTAAAGAAGGACATATGTGTTGGCCAGGAAGGATATTTTTCGTATGTAGTACTTGGTGGTGACAAGCAGATATATTCTATACTTAAGAACCTTAAGCCCAAGCACCTTGATGTCTATGGTTGGGTCTTTCCAGTTCCTGGTGACTGGCACTTTCTGAAAACAATGTCAGAGGTGTTGAGGAACTTGTTGTGGGATAGGGGCTTCCACGATTTAGCTGCTAAATGTGGCACGAAAAAGGATGTTACAAGATGGCAGGATATTCGCCGCATTCTTGTCTACTTGCTTGACGAACTTCTGAGGTCTGTACTGAGCCATCTCCAACAAAATGACCGTTCTATGTTTGCATGTGTTAGTAGTGACAAAAAAGCTTTTCAACAGCACTCTAGTGGGCTGTTTTTCCCAACTATTGGCACCAGATGTAATAAAGCGTGTGCATTCTGGCAAAAAGCTATTTATTATTTGACTGTCTACTTTGGCTACTATTTTGCTATTAGGAATGGAAATGTATTATTAAATTGGTTTCTGCGAAATTCGTGTTTAAAGTAAGCTGCAGAGCTTTTCTTTGCGTATGCTCGAGACAGATACGAGGTGTTGGTGGTGCAAACAATTAGTGATATTTTGACCTATCCAAATGACATTATAGCAAGTTTGAGCAGGGCCAGTGGACTGCATCTAAGTTGGGTGTGCCCTTTCACAATCAAGCCCTTGATCAGTTCCATGAAACTCAGATCAATCGAGGCCTCAAAGATGTCATATGTCGTCCATCGTATTTTAGGGCTGTTGAGTTGTGTGACTTTATGGCTTACCTACACTCTGTTGTCAGTAGCTTTTGTTCTACTGTAATACCAAATCTTTTTAAACGTTCAATTGTCAATGACAGTCTTCAGACAAGCATTGTATGTAAAGTTGTGAAAAATGCTTTCAACAACTTTAATGTAACTGATAAAATTGAGTTACACAATATTTTTAGTTCAAAAGCAAAAGGTCTTGACAAGGCGACCAGAACTGACCTATTACGTATACAGAGTGAGGGTCAGACAAGGTTTTGTTCATATGCTCGTCAGTATGCTCTTCAGTCTCCAACAGAACTTCCTGTTAAGCGACGTAGGCAAAAGCTCCGTACTTCTACTTTTCAGAGTACAATTTCTAAGGAGCGGGCCAAAGTCCAAAGAGTCACTAGATTGCTGACTAATGCCTGCTCACATGTAATTGAAAGCGGGGTAGTGCTTGCTCAGACTTGCCCATATTCCCTAGCTATTGCCACCGATTCAAGAGAGATACGCCAACGCCCCCAAGAGCTCTATTCGAGAGGCATTTGCTTCAGATCCTCAATTGTCTGGGTTACTATCAACATCGTGTCCTATCGTAGGTATTGACAAAGGCATGGATTTTGATTTTATCATCGACTTTTCCGTACTTTACATCAACCTCCACCTCCCCATGTTGAAAATTTGGACAGTTTTTCACACTTGGATTTTCACGTGGTGCTGGTCGTTTCACTCTAGTTACAGTCGCCATACCCCTATAACGATAACCTCTATAGCGATATTACCTTTATTACGATAGAAGCTGCTGAAACCAAAATTTCCCGATACCGTACAATACAAAACTTTACCTCTATAACGATACTTTTATAACGATATTACCCTTATTCCGATTTCTGCCGCTGAAACGAAACGCGTCTGTAGTAGTTGTATAATGATATTCATTGATATTAATTTGCTAAAAGTGCGCACAGTACTGCGAGGCACTTAAAAATGCTAGCTGCGCATGTGCATTGCAACAAACATAGAGTCAAGTGCTGCTGCGGGGGATGCGGAAGACCCAGAAGACACATAGACCCTCCTGTAATCACTGTTTGAGATGCCCGTTGCCATATTCAAGCCATTTCCACTTTCCTATCACAGAACTTAACTATACTAAAGAACAAGAAACTTCTGCAGGCAGCTGATGGAATCAAGTCTTCATTAGACAGAATGGTTACTTCTGTTCATCATCAACAAGCGACATTGAACCAGTGGATCGATGACTAGTGTACTGTAATTAATTAGGCTAAACAGTTGGAACATTTAAATGTCACTAAGTATAGTTTAAAGTAAGAACTTGTGCAGAGACAGTGGTTCAGATTGCATTACCTTTATAACAATATTACCCTTATAACGATATGTTAGCGTGAAACGAAGATATCGTTATAGGGGTAGGGTGACTGTATAGACAAGCCTCCGTATTTACCACCTCCCCGTGTTTTACTCCACCAGTCCAGGCAAAGGAAACTTGGTGTACCAGGTGGCACCACAGTTAGTGTAGAATTTCCGGGTTCAAGTGGGAAACTGCCTCATGGTAAAGAGTATGCCAGTTCTCTTCAGATTCTTAGTTTAAGTCGTAACTCATTGCTTATGTGACTGAAGCTTTTTTAACAATTTGTGTGGGAGAAGTTGGCTCCTTCCCAATCCATCTTAATTGACTCTCCATGACTTGAAAATCCTGTGCTAATAAAGCAAAACAGTCAGTCATATGCAAAACAACCTAACCAAAAGGGTGAAGGAGACCACGAAGTTTGGTTATATGCTGTCAAAAGTCTGTTTACAAACGTTGTACTTTATGCTTGTGGCACGGATATTTGGATGATTGGTCTGGCTCTGATTGAACTCGGGCATTTGCTCAGAAAGGTTGGGTATGTAGAGCTAAGAATAGTATCAGGAGTATGAAAGGTTAGTGAGGCAAGTAATTTTCTGCATGCCCATCCATTGCTGCAGACCATTAAGTATCCTGCTGCATGCCTTTTGACCGTTTACATCGTTAGCGGTACTGACTATGTCAGTTCCTTTTGGAGTTTCTCATCAAGCCGCTGTCCGTTCTTTTTTTAAAAATGCAAAGTTTATTTGTCATGATGACAGTCTTGCTGTATTCAAGCAAACTGCCGACAGTCTGTTGCAGTTTGAATATTTCTCCCTGCCTGCATGAGACAAATTCATTGCTTGTATATATTATGACCACCACAAGACGGTGTTTGGAAGCCAAACAGCATATGAATTATGTCTTTCCATTCGACAGCCTCCAATACAGCACGAAACCGCTCTTATACTTCAATGGTTAGGCTATTCAAAAACTCAACACCTCAAGATTTCAACAGTGCAGGA
Organism: Corticium candelabrum; assembly: GCF_963422355.1. Classification (NCBI taxonomy): domain Eukaryota; kingdom Metazoa; phylum Porifera; class Homoscleromorpha; order Homosclerophorida; family Plakinidae; genus Corticium; species Corticium candelabrum. The sequence continues at coordinate 4,124,574 of NC_085104.1, forward strand.
ATGAGTCGATTTGGTAAGAAGGATTTCGTTTCATGACAGCTCAGGGGGACAGCGCCATGAAGTAAAAATGATGCCATCTTTGACAGCTTTGCACCAGCATATACTTCTTTGCACCAGCATATACTTCAGGCTCAGTATGTAGCACGGCTAGCTTACGAAAGTCCGTTTTACACATCCACTTTTGCTGACTGTGGTGGTTGTGGATGGTCATTTAGTGAGGAAGGTAAAATATCTGTTGTATGGGATACTGTTGATAGAGTTAAACTAGCAAGTATGATTGATATTAGTAGTTATAAGTGCAGTTGTCGAACTGGGTGTGTAGGAAGTCACGAAGGGTGTTAAGAGTTGTTTTAGAAATTTCAGATCCTGCACTGTTCGCTGTCGCTGCGGAGACAATTGTCAGAGCCCTCATAATAGAGGTGGAGTATGCACTCGTTGTAGTGCTCGTGTGCATGATGGGACAAATGAAACTTTGTGGGTTCAAGTACCACTCATTCACAGTGGTTCTGATTCTGGTGTTTTGCCTACACAAACAATTTTTGCTTACCCATCACAGTCACACGATGACCAGGATCATAGAGGGGGCAGACTGACACAAATATTGTGGATGAGGAGGAAGATCTAGGAGTCTGATGATCAGCCACAGATGTTATTGCCCGAAGTAATCCCTTCTTACAGTCATTTGGTGGATAGTGTGAGTAACTTATATCACGAAGGGAGCTCTACGGAAGACGAGGATTAGTTAACGTGTCCATAGCAATGGAGGCATATGGCTCAAGAGCAATGGTAAGAATATATATTTAAAACTTGCATTCAATAGTAATTGTACATAAAGAGGATCTACCTATTGATAATCTAAAATTTGTATTTATGTACTTAAAATTTATAATTTAAGTGTTAAGTTGTCAATCAGGTTACTATGACAGTCTTTAAGACTGAATAGTTTAACCTGAATAAAAAGTTTTGTTCATTCATTCATTCAAGTTGCCAACAGCGCTGCTGTCAGACCTTGATCCTCCTGGTGAGTAATATAAATTGTGATGTCATTGGAACTGCTGCATATCAACTTCAAGTTGCAGGTGGCTCAGGATAAGCTGGTTTATGGTCATCATACTCAACATCATAATCAGAAAACAATTGATGTCCACCATTCAAAGAACAGGCAGTATTGCAATGCTAATATCAATTTCATGTTGCATGATTCACTAGGGCTGGAATTTTAAGATTTCTATTAACCTGCTTCGGAGATCGGAAATGGGTGATTGTCACCTGTTCTTTTACCTGCGGTTGTACCCGTGACGTGATGTTTACGTGCTGTGCACCTAAACAGTATTTACTGTTATTAGCTAGATGTGATCAATAGAAGCTATATACTGTATATCTAGCATATTATATGCTCTAGCGTCCTATACGTCTAATTTTTCCCTTCTTTACGTCGTGTTCGCCAGTTTTTCATACATAGTAGCGTTCAAGCGTCTAATTTACTCTTGTAACTGTAGCTGAAGGTTGTTACGTTGTGAAGAGAACGTCGAAACACCTAAAGGAGTCCTTGTCGTGAAATCTTGCCATAGTAAGTAACCCAGCGTGAGTATTCACATTCGATAACAGCTATAAAGTCAAGGCAACCAATCGTTTTCGTTGATGTTTTGCGCTTTGAAATTGTCCTGGTACTTTTCAAAGATAGACTACGGTTTGTTCCGTGCACTGTAATGTGCCCACCACATCAGTATAAAATAGCATACATGTATGTACTATATGCACTGCACATATATGTATGCAATGACATTGCACGTACATGAAAGTTGGCTGTCATCAATACCGAGAAGGCCAACACCTCCGGGCTGGTAGTGGTAGGCGAGGGCACTCCTTCGGTTCCAGCAAAACTCGTAAAGCAAATACAGTCTGTTGATTTAGCCGAACTTCTACAGAACAACCTGGAGCTTCTGCGAAGGCTACAAGCGTCATCGGTTTCAAGAGCAAATGAGGCCGGTTATCATCGCCTGCGGCAGATGTCCTCGCTTGGCACATAGGTGCAGTGTTTTGCGGTTTACGCGGCTACTGTTCTGCGAGCAGCTCCAGGTCGTGCGCTCGATCTTATGGCTTACCTGCGGCTGATTGTGCACGAAGCTCAATGCCACTCGAGCACATGATGGTTACTCTACGACACGAGCTTCAGACAACTGGCTGCTCACTCGCCAGCGACCATCTGGCGTCGACTTCGCGCGGCGCTATACGCATCGACTATTCTGGCGATGGATCAGTCACTGGCCCACCGCAGCCTACGTTGTCTGAAGCCAAACCACAGCACCGCGGCATGCGCACTTTGCCTGCTGCAGAAAGCAAGCGAGCTGCAGGACGGAAACAACTCTCGTCACGACGCTTTTGGGCGCGAGGGAACAAAGTCAACGGCTCAACGGTTTCGCAAAATCCTATTTGTCGGAGGTTCAACTGGGGTTCCTGTAACGGAAATGGATGCTCAAACAGGCATGGTTGCCTGCGCTGCTGCCGTTCGGGTATAGCCTCGATGCATGCCCCGACACGCTCCAAACGCAGGCACCAAGTTTAAAGTCGCACCATCTCCCTGCAGAGGAAACGCGTCACAAGTAAAGTTGTCAAGTGCTTGAGCATGCTTACGTTTCCGCAGTCAACGAACGGGCAGCTTGTTGATGGTTATAGGCTTTTATACTGCCGCTTATCTAGGCCGCGCTCGGCTGAGCAGTGACGGATGTAGGCTATCACTATGTGGGTATATTAGCTGTTCCTTGTTGAGTTTAACATTCACTGAAAATTGCGCACGTGGTCTTTAGTTGCGACCGTTCTGTTTCCTTTACATCTTGTCGTTGTGCCTGCTAGAAAGCTCAGCCGTTTGCAACGTTTTGTTTGCAACGTTTTCGCCGGCAGGTACGGTTACATGAAAATCTGTCAACATTGAGAACTTGCCGTCCAGTGGACACTCGCAATCCAGAGGGCTCGAATCTTTCGTTCTACCCGTTAGTGCGGAAAGCTTGGTCTCGCGAGCTCGCTGCTCATCCAGACGCGTTTTTTCCGGGACTAAATATTGGATGGTTTGACGTAAGGTTTTCGGATCGGCTTTGACTACGCCCAAACATCCTGCAAATCGTCGCGTAGAAACATGTCGTTAGCGAAAGCCAATGCTGAAGCGATTGACAGTTATGTTGTACAAGAGCGTAAAGCAAGTCGTCTTGCAGGCCCTATGCAAACGCAGCTTGTTCACACGAAAGTCAGCCCACTAAATATAATTCCAAAATCACACCAACCCCGCTAGCGGCGCGTCATTGTCGACATATCCTCTCCACTGTCGGCTAGCGTCAACGAGGGCATCGACCGGGACGCGTGTGCGCTGTCCTATAGTAGAGATGTTGCGGCTCAGCACATTCTGTTTCCTGGGACGGGTATCTTGCTAGCAAAGCTCGATATTCAAAGCGCGTACCGTCATATCCTGGTCCATCCTTCGAACAGACATTTCGTTGCAATCCGCTGGAACGGAGAAGTATATAGTATATATCGCCGCGCCATGCACTTTGGCTTAAGGTCCGCTCCTAAGATTCTCTGCAGTTGCAGACACTTTGCTGTGGATCATACTCAATCGTGGGGTAAGCACCGGCGCTGTGGTGAATATAACATTAGCCAAAAAGAACGCCTCAGATCTGGGTCTGAAGAGAGAAAATCACTCGAGATCAGGTAATCGAGATAATATCATGTGAGTAATCCGTCTTCTTCGTTGTTTGCGAGAGTAGAGGTTGACAAGACAAAAACAACAATTTGCCAAAAGGAAGCCATATAATATGCCTATCGACAGAGATGACTTGTGTCTCAAACGGAGTTGTAGAAACGAGATGGCAACGAGATATGACCAAGAATAGGTGCGATTAGTATTCAGGTTCTACAGCAGCATCGTTATATGACGGATGCCAGAGGGACCCGCTCTACCTAGTTGCTATTCAGTAGGACTATGACGCTAGCGTAGCAGCTAGGTCTGGATGCAGCTATTTGGCAGAGAACGAGTGACCGAGATTAGGAAATAACCGAGATTAGCTCCGGGACTCTAAAGTTTTGTAATCTAATATATTTAATTTCTTCAGCGGTATATACAGAATGAAGCTACGTCAAACATACAGCACTGCTCAGAGTCGTAGCGAAACCTTTAGAGATGGGAGACTAAAGCCCAGTTCACAGGACGAAGCTGGCACGAGCGTCGTGCAAGCGTCCTGGACGCTGACGATGAGCGAGCGTCATCGTAACACTGTGAACATGTCAGCTGACGATGGGCGAGAGTCCACGACGCTGGGCGAGCTTCCACGACGCTGGAATAGAGAACATTTCTAATCGGACGTCCTAGCCGGAAGTGACCAAGCGTCCCATGACGTCACGTGCTCCGTTTCAACCAATCGAAAGTCAGTCACTGAACGTATCCGGAATATTCTATTCGTTCGCATGGCATCGATCATTGATTCGTCGATGGAAGTGTGTGCGTGGTTTTCCCTGCGTTTGGCAAGTTCAGTCAAAGGAGTACAAGGACATAATAATAATAATAATAATAATAATAATAATAATAATAATACCGGCGCTGTGGCCGAGTGGTTAGCGACAGTTGCTTTCTATCTTGACTACGTGGGTTTGAATCCACGCCGGTACAGTAATAATGAAACTTGTCCTTCTTTATCTTTCATTGTTGGTTCTTTTATGAAGGAATGAGACTTGTTTCACTCGTATGGGGAGCTTCTGTGGTCTGGCGAGGTTTGTGCCAATGTTGACTATACGGACTTGATCCGGGAATTCTGGATTCCCCGTATTGTAGTTGGCCTCTCCGTGACTATAGCTATGGCTTGAAAGAGCTGTGTCTGATCGCCGTGTGGACTGCACAGAGGCATGTACCTCACTGTGCTTACCTGCCGGGTCGGTGGGCGCCCAGTGGGGGTTAAGACCCCTCTGCACCCTCTGAAGGGTTGCACCGAGACATAATTAATGTCACCGCCGTGGCTTAGTGGTTAGCGACAATGGCTACCACTCCATGGTTTGGGGGTTCAAACCCCAGTGACGACAGTAAATTGTGAAACTTGTCTGTCTTTCTTTCTCATGTTTCTCTAGCTTTATCCATGAGACTATGACTCGTTTCAGTCGTTGGGGAGTTTCTGTGGTCTGGCGAACGGTCCGTTGTCGATGACGTCCAGTGCTTTCCTGGTGGTCGTTGATATCCACTAGGCGTGCTGTATCGAGTACGCGGTCACCGTGATGCCTGCAATCTGTATCGAATTGGCTAGTCATTGATCGCCGTATGGACTACATGGAAACATGTACCCCGCTGGGCTCACCTGCCGGGTTGGTGGGCGCCCAGATGGGGGTAAAGACCCCACTTGCCCATTATGGAGGGGCATAACGACACATAGAAATAACCCGGATATTGATGGAAGATGGACGTCTAGCTGTATCGCTCGTCTCAGAGCTAGCTGAGGAGCGCGTTCCTTGTCGGGAAACCAAAACAGGGCTCGAAAAGTCGGCATCTGGAATCACTGGACCTGTTCGGAAGACCAGGAATAGTTCTGGGCGTAGGGCGACTGTCGAACTATCTCTCGTGCGGCGTCTGATTTGAATTTGGCTTCAAATCCCGCTGACGAGACAACTGTGATGCCCACCGTTCCTAGCGAATCTTGTGTTTCGGCTAACAGGAACGGCAATGCAACAAGACGAAGGAAATGGACGCGACAAATGAATAGGGAAGTGATGTTTGTTATTACTACGTGCAGTTGTCATGCAAGTTCTCTGCTTTCAGAAAACCCATGCATCAGCTGTGGTGTGAACGAAATCCTTCTCTGGCTGACGTCTCTGAGCAGCGTTTGGCAGACCAGAAGCGATATCTCTTAACTTCTGGAAGTCTGACTGAATCAGAGTTGGAGGAGATTAAACGCGAGGCCGCACAGGATGGAAAGCCCGTCTCAGGTTTGTTATCTGTTACGACTGGTGTTTGTCTTGGTGTGCAGATGTCGGCGTTGGATGTGGTTTCTGCTCTATCAGCTGATAGATCAGTTGTCACGCCTTTGCTTGACAATGTGTCACCTTGCATGGCTTCAGTCAGGATGGCGCCTGCTGCATGTGGTGGAAAACCTGTCGTGTCAATGATGCAAGAGGATCATGAGTTTGCTAATCACTTGGAAGATGGCTCCCTTGTTCAGTCAGTCACTGTTCTCTCTAAGGACTGCTCATCTGCAAGAGATAGTGGTGATATCCTATCCGTAGATGACACTTTGGATTCAGTTCAGTGCAGTGCTGTTGGGGAATCACCATCCCCTTGTGACTCTGTGAGCTCTGATCTGATGACTACACATCCTAGTATAGCTTCTCGGCTAGAAAGGATGGAAACTTCTTCATCTCAACTCAGTCCAGACTGCTGCCAAACGGAGGATGGTCTTTCGCTTGATTGTGATGCTGCTGTGGACCCTGTACTTCGTCGAGAGTTTCTTGAGGAGTTGCAGAAAGTCAGGCAAGTTGCTATCTGTGAGAGACAATGCCTTCCAAGGATCTTTGTGAACAGTGGAACCCTGAAGCTTATTGGTGATCTTAACACGATCATCAGTTCGTTGAAGGATGAACCAGATATGAGTGAAATCAGTTACCTGGTATACTCTGCTGCTTTGCTAGTGTCCAAAAGGCGGGGCTTAAAGACGACGAAGTCAACCAATTCTCAAACACCGACATGGAGACGAAGGCTGGATATGGAGATTCTCACACTTCGACGTGCGATCTCACTGTTGCTGAAGGTTAGAAAGGGTTCATCGGGCATTCGTGTGTTACATGAACTCCGACGTCTTCGGCATCAGTTGGGCATTTCCTGTTCGGAGAGTTGTGAGGTCTCCATCAATCGATTGAAAATGAAACTTAAGTCCAAGGTCGAGCGGACCAGGAGGCTAGAGAAGAATCGTAAGAGACTTCGCCAGAATGGTTTGTTTCAACGAGATGCTGGACGGTTTTACAGAGAGCTGGATAAGCAGACTATCCAGGTCACTTCCACGCCATCCGAGTCTGAGATCGAACAGTATTGGGGTGGTATCCTAGAAACTGAGGTACATCACAATGAGTCTGCCTTCTGGCTGAGACGTCAAACCGATGGCGAGACGCACCGGAAAGATGAGCAGCAGTGGTTACCCATCTCAGACAATGAGGTCACATCGTGTCTCAAAAGGATGGGGAACTGGAAGTCTCCTGGTCCAGACAAGGTTTATGGTTTCTGGGTCAAGCGTATCACGTGTATTCACACTAATCTGACTCGTAACTACAACCTGCTGGTTCAGAATCCAGACTCTGTACCCGACTGGTTGTCTCAAAGAATAACTACTCTGATTCCTAAGAATGACAAGACTGACCAGGCCAAAAATTACCGGCCTATCACGTGTCTGTCTGTCTTCTATAAGACCCTCACCTCAGTCATCAGGCAGAGGATTGCAGGGCATTTGGATCAGAGAAACCTCATGGCTCCGGAGCACAAGGGTTGTCGACAGGAATCTTTTGGTGCAAAGGATCAGCTGTTGATCAACAAGCTGCTTACCGAAGACTGTAGGACCAGGCACAAGAGCTTGAGCATGGCTTGGGTGGACTACCAGAAAGCCTATGACAGCGTGCCACACAGTTGGTTGCTCCAATGCCTTCAGCTGCATAAGATCAGTCTAGTCTTGTGCGGGTTCCTGTCACGTGTGATGAAAAGTTGGAGGACATCGATGGTGCTTTCTTGCGGGAATAGTACTATCAAGACAAGGCTTATGCAGATCAGGAGGGGTATTTTCCAAGGTGACTCACTTTCTCCACTTTTCTTCTGTATGGCTCTCAATCCTCTGAGCAAGGGACTGAACAAAACCGGTTACGGCTACCGGATAACCACTGGGCATGGTGAGACTGCCAAACGTCAGCTTATCAGTCATCTACTTTACATGGATGATCTGAAGTTGTATGGCAGAAACTCTGATCAGTTGGATAGGTTGTTGCACACGGTTCGTACCTTCTCTGATGACATCCAGATGAAGTTTGGTCTGGACAAATGTGCTGTTGCACACTTTGTCAACGGCAGGCTATCTGGACACAACTCTGGAGTGACGGTAGGAAAAACGGACACCATCAAGTGTCTGGAACCGGGTCAAGTCTACAAGTACTTGGGTGTAGATGAGAGTAACGATATTCAGCACAGCATGATGCGGGGGAGAGACTCCGTCGTGAGTACTTCCGCAGAGTAAAGGTCGTTCTCCGGACTGAGTTGTATGGTCGGAACAAGATTCTAGCCATCAATGGGTTTGCACTACCGGTTCTCACTTACGGTTTTGGCGTCATTCATTGGGAGTGCACTGACCTGCAGCAGCTCGATCGACGGACCAGAAAGCTCCTCTCTATGCACGGTGTCCACCATCGTGCTGCAGACGTTGACCGACTGTACGCTCCTTGCAGTGATGGGGGAGGGGGTTACAACAGATTGAGTCGACATATCAATCTTGCATTGTGAGGCTGAACTGTTACCTTGCTGACAGTTCTGATCCTTTCATGCAGATGATACGGGAGTGTGACTCTGGAAAATCTTCACACTCGATCAAGCACATGGCTTGTCGGTTTACTGCACAGCTGCGAAGGAGTCTTGCTTCGGACGACAAGTCGCAGAGCTTGCACAGGAATGCATCCATCTCGGTTGAAGGTGGCTTCGAGCAAGCACCTGAAACAGATGCGAGACATTAACGTACGTGTTGCAGTTCTCTTCGTGTGCGGTCCTGGAGCGGGAAGCCTACGCACGGGCAGTATCGTCGTCTCACTGAGCAACCGCCTGTGGACATGAAAGAGACCTACGGATGGCTAAAGGCAGCGAATCTTCCTGCTGCAACTGAGGGACTGGTTGTTGCTGCTCAAGATCAAGCTCTTCGGACTTGGTACTATGAACGCAAGATTCTACATCGTGATGTCAGTACTACTTGCCGCATGTGCAGTGTAGGCCTGGAAACAGTCGACCACATTGTGGCAGGCTGTAGTGCTTTGGCACCGACGGACTACACTGATCGACACAATCAGGTGGCATCCATCATTCACTGGGAGTTTGTCGCCATTTTGGGGTTCCAGTGGAGAGCAGATGGTACCGGCATCATCCTGATAGGCTTGTGGAGACGGATGACATTACTATGATGTGGGATACCAGCATCCCCACTGCCAGGAAGATCAAAGCCAATCGTCCAGACATCTGTTTCAGAAATAGGAAGACAAACACTTGTCTTCTTATTGATATCAGCTGTCCTGCTGATGGCAACATTGGCAAGAAACATGCAGAGAAGTTGACAAAGTACAGCGACTTGCGAGTGGAGATAAGCCGCATGTGGCATTGTCGAACACTGGTGGTTCCGTTGGTCTTGGGAGCTTTGGGCACAGTGCACGCAGGTATTGCACGGTGGCTGGACATTATTCCAGGTCATCACAACCTGCAGCACTTACAGAAAACAGCGCTTCTGGAATCTACTTGGATCCTTCGTAAAGTCATGTCTTCTTTCTAGACAGCCGTGATGGTCTAAGTACTTCTGAAGCAGGGTTTGCTTCCGGTACTTGTAATAGACTTTACAAACCAGACTGATCTGCTTGAGCACGACACACATAATAATAATGTCACCGCCGTGGCTTAGTGGTTAGCGACAATGGCTACCACTCCATGGTTTGGGGGTTCAAACCCCAGTGACGACAGTAAATTATGAAACTTGCCTGTCTTTCTTTCTCATGTTTCTCTAGCTTTATCCATGAGACTATGACTCGTTTCAGTCGTTGGGGAGTTTCTGTGGTCTGGCGAACGGTCCGTTGACGATGACGTTCAGTGCTTTCCTGGTGGTCGTTGATATCCACTAGGCGTGCTGTATCGAGTACGCGGTCACCGTAATGCCTGCAATCTATATCGAATTGGCTAGTCATTGATCGCCGTATGGACTACACGAAAACATGTACCCCGCTGGGCTCACCTGCCGGGTTGGTAAGCGCCCAGATGGAGGTAAGGACCCCACTTGCCCATTATGGAGGGGCATAACGGCACATAATAATAATTTATTTTAAAACACCACATCTGGTGTAGTTCCCTCCTAGGGGCAACCTAAAACATAAAATAAGAATGAAAGAGAACGCTTGATCGAGACTACGGCGCAGCAGTGCAATAAAAGCAAAACGTCGTCGTCCATGTCTGTCGCGATTCATTGCACACACGTGGTTACTTTGCAGCGCCAGACCACTGTCGCAGTGTGTTCTCTTTTGCAATGGACGCTCGTCAGACGCAATACTGTGAATGGTCCAGCGCCAGCGACTTCGCTGACGCTCGTGTGAGCGTCCTTGTTGTAGTGTAGTGACATCTGACACTAACTATGTGCACATAGAGTAGTACGTAGTACGCGTGCGTAGCTTGTTATTGACTTACTTGAGTGTTGGCTAGTTAGGGCTGCAAATATAACACTGTGTCGAGTACTGAGCCTACTGTGTCGAACCCCGAACTTACAAGGTATAATATTGGCGACGAGGATATGGCGCAGTCAAGAGTCCTAGGAAAACTGACTGAGCTTCAAGCTGGAACAGACATCGTAGACGAATATGTCGACCGATTTAATTTGTATTGCACCGCAAATGACGTAGCTGACAACGACAAGCAGCGGGCAATATTCTTAACTACGGTTGTTGCAACGACATACAGGCTGTTATGCAACCTAACGAGACCGAGGAAGCCGCAGGACAAGACGCTTGATAAACTAACTGAACTCATGAAGAACCACTGCGAACCCAAGACCATCGTCATCGCAGAAAGATTCCGATTTTATAAGCGAGTCCAGAAGGAAGGCGAAAACGTTGCCTCCTACCTTGCGGAACTACGACGCTTGTCAAAGAAATGCGACTTCCGGGACAATCTCGATACAGACCTGAGAGATCAGTTTGTCTGCGGGCTTTACTTCGAAGCGGCGCAACAGAAAATGTGGCCGAGTCCGAGCTGGGACTCGATAAAGCAATTTCGATGGCTCAGGCTTACGAATCTGCAAGACGTGAGACGCAGTCATTACGTGGTGAGACACCACGGGGTCAAAAGGAGACGATGTTTAGTCTCAAAAGCAGCAGTAGCCAATCACAACGAACGACCGCAACAGAGAAGGAATGTCAGGAATGCGATGGGCGAGGTCACAATTCTGACAAGTGCAGATTCCGAACGTATACGTGCAGGTTTTGCAACGTTAAAGGCCACATCGCAAAGGCATGTCGCAAGAAAAAGCAAAACGAAAAGGAAACGCTCCCAAGGCATGCGAAAGGCGGACAAAGAACGCACCACATCGAAGAAGCGGTGGTGAGTACTATTCACACGTTGTCGGATACTAAGGGCGGTCCTAAAGTAACATTAGAAGTGGCGGGGCGTGACCTAGAGTTAGATGTGGATACTGGAGCATCTGTGACCGTGCTACCGCACCATGTTTACAGTAAGTACTTGAAGCATGTACAGTTACAGAAAAGTAAGATTGCAGTGCAATCATACAGTGGTCAACCGTTACGCGCAGTGGGCGAGGCAACCGTGCCAGTTCGATACGGTGATCAATACACAATGGGGCGAATGTTGGTCGCTCGTGCACCTTCAAAGCCCCCAGTATTGGGACGGAATTGGCTCCAGTCAATAAAATTAGACTGGCAGTCTCTGTTTATGTTGCAAGACAACCCACCTGACGCGATTTCTGAATTTGGTGAGTTATTCCAATCAGACATGGGAACATTACGCGGATATCAAGCGAACATCACGCTACAGAAGGGTGCAATTCCTCGATTTCACAGACCAAGACTCGTGCCATACGCTTTACAGAAGAAGGTCGAGGAGGAATTGGGCAGACTTCAGAATGAAGGAATATTGAAACCGGTAGATCAGAGTTATTGGGCAGCATCTATAGTCGTTGTAAGACGGGGAGAGGGATCTCTAAGGATCTGCGGTGACTACAAAGTGACAGTCAACCCGTATTTGGAGATGAATACATACCCGTTACCAAATCCACAGGACCTATTTGCCACGTTAGCTGGGGGTACATACCTCTCAAAGCTAGACATGAAACAGGATTACTTACAAATGAAAGTATCACCTCAGAGCCCAAAGTACTTGACTATAAATACGTCAAAAGGCCTCTTTGCATACTCGTATGCCATTCGGAATCAGTTCCGCGCCAGCTATATTACAACGTGCAATGGACGGAATCTTAACCGGAATTTCCGGAGTAGGCTGTTTTTGATCGTGGGGAAAACAGCAGCAGAGCACGATGACCGTCTACGTATGGTTCTGGGAAGATTGAGACACCTCGGTCTGCGACTCAAAACAGAGAAGTGCGAATTTCGCCAGACACAAGTACAGTACTTAGGGCACGTCATTGACAGCCAAGGACTGAGACTGTCCGAAAGCAAACTGACAGCAATACGCGAAGCACCGGAACCGTCGAATGTGACCCAGCTGAAGGCCTACCTTGGTCTTCTCAACTATTATAACAGATTTTTGCCCAATCTCTCGACGATTTTACAGCCACTGCATGACTTACTGAAGAAGAATCGGCAGTGGACATGGCAAGTGGAACAACGAAGGGCTTTCAAAGCACCAAAGAAGAAACTGTAGAATTCAGGTTTTCTTACTCACTACGACCTAGAGAAACGTGTAAAAGTGAAGTGTGGCGCATCACCTTACGGTGTCGGAGCTTCACACGTAATGGACGACGGAAGTGAGCAACCTGTCGCTTGCGCCTCTCGAACACTGTCACCAACTGAGCAGAATTATGCCCAGATTGATCGTGAAGGTTTAGCCCTCATATTTGACCTCCGCTATTTTCACAAGTACTTAGTTGGTAGATCATTTACGTTAGTAACTGATCACCGCCCGTTGGTCAAGATATTCGGACCCAAGGAAGGAGTACCATCGCTTGCTGCAGCCCGACTCCAGCGTTGAACGTTGATATTAAGTTCGTACAACTATCAGCTCCAATACGTGCCAGGAGTTACAAATGCAGAAGCGGACATGTTGCCCCGCTTGCCGATAGCTGTAAATGTGATTGACCACGATGAACAGTCGTACCGAATTGATTATTGTGAGATGTTACCCGTAACAGCGCAAGACGCTGCCAGGGAGACCAAGAAGGACCCTGTACTGAAACGAGTGTATGAACATGCACTTAGGGGATGGCCGAAACACGGTGAGACCGAATTACAGCCGTATCAGCATAGAGCCGACCAGTTGACTATCGTTGAAGACTGTCTATTGTGGGGTAGTCGAGTTATTATTCCACACATTGCGGAATAAGGTACTGAACGAGCTCCATGAAGACCACGTTAGAGCTAGCCGCATGAAGGCCATAGCAAGAGGGTTTGTCTGGTGGCCTTGTCTTGACAAGGATATCGAAGATACCGTTAGGGCATGTCAAACATGTCAAGACACCAGACATAGACCAGTGCAAACTCATTCCCACCCGGTGGATTTACCCTGATGCACCATGGAGCCGGCTACACGCGCACTTTGTGGAAGTCAGTGGAAAACAATATTTAGTGATCGTTGACGCGTTCTCAAAGTGGCCAGAAGTGAACGAGTTGGGGACTCATGGGACCTCAACAAAAACCATCAAAGCATTCCGGAGAACATTTGCCTGCCATGGGTTACCCGAGAGGTTAGTAACAGACAACGGCCCACAATTTACGTCACAGCAGTTTCAAGAATTTTTTTATGAAGGCGAACAGAATTAAGCACCAGCTTACACCATCCTATCACCCCTCTTCAAACGGACAGGTGGAACGCCTAGTGCAGGAAGTTAAGAAAAGCTTGAAGACCAAGCCGTCAATTCGAACAGTTAGTCACCAACTATCAATTTTTCTCTTGCAGTATCGAACTACGCCAAACTGCACCACAGGCAAAACACCCGCTGAGTTACTAATGAAGAAGGAGCTAGGGACGAGACTTTCGTTTCTGAGGCCAGAGTCAGGGAAGACTCTTCGAGAGGAACATCGAGACCATTACAATCTAGCGACAGAGCAAGTTCGTAATAAGAGCCCGGGAGATACCGTCAGTGTCTTAAAACCTAAACGTGACGAACGTGGGAAGTGGTTATGTGGGACGATCCTACAAAGGCTAGGGCCAGTCAACTATCTGGTTGATGTCTACGGACAGCCGCGATATGTTCATGTAGAACATTTACTAAACCGAGATCCTCGGAGTATACCCGACGAGTTCATCGAGAGTCGTCCAGAGCACGACGTGATAGTACCAACGCTGACACCGTCGGATGCCACAACGCGGGACCAATCAGTACCCGTAAGACCTACGGATGCGGGAATACCTGTTGAAGTTGATAGTCAGAGAGCACACACTCCAGTGACAACCACCCGTCCAACCGCTGTGGTACCAGTACCAGTGGAAGAGGAAACCATGACAACGTCACCAGAGACACTGGGATCCCAAGAGCGAAGATACCCACAACGTCAAAATCGACAGAAACCTGCGCGATACAGGTAGATTTAGCTAAGGTGGAAGGAGTGTAGTGTAGTGACATCTGACTCTAACTACACGCACATAGTGTAGTACGTAGTACGTAGTACGCGTGCGTAGCTTGCTATTGACTTACTTGAGTGTTGGCTAGTTCGGGCTGCAAATATAACACTGTGTCGAGTACTGAGCCTACTGTGTCGAACCCCGAACTTACAAGGTATAACACTTGTCAGCGTCCAGGACACTCGCAGGACGCTGTGCCAGCGTCGTACTGTGAACCGGGCTTAAAGCTCACGATTCTACGAGGCATGGCCAATTTTGCGGACACGCCCACTGTATTGGCTTCTAATTCACTGGTACGGTAGAATCATTAGCAGATCCAAGCTGGAACAAGGGTGGTGTATCTGTCTGTCCATCTCAGTCTTTGATGATGTAAAAGGCTCCCTCAAAGATGTTGGCCTGACTATACGAGACGAGAAATGCAAGCTGTATTACCCAGATGCGCCAGAGCACTTCGCTACAACAGTTCCTATTACAAGAGTAGGAGTCCATGTGTTGGGGACGCCTATAGGCGCACCTAGTTACATCCAATCAAGTTGTACAAGGGTAGCACAGGATGGCAGTTCACTTTGCTCTAAGCTAAAAGATCTTGATGATCCTCAGTGCAGTCTTCTGTTACTCAGACATTGCCACGTCCCAAAAATGAATCATCTTGCCAGGACTGTATCTCCCAGGGATGTATCAGAAGCTGCGGGTATCCATGACCTCCTTACCAGAAAGACTTTCACTGACATCATAGGATTGGATCGGTTGGACGACACCAAGTGGAAACAAGCATCCCTGAAAATTAAATTCGGTGGATTCGGGCTCACGTCAATTCGAGGTACAGCTCCTGCTGCATTTTTGGCAGCATGGGCACACTCACTTAAAGAACTCCCCAACAGATTTCCATCAATGTGTCGGGACTTAGAAAATCTCTATCAAAGCAGCCCTAAGAATGATTCCTCTACCATAAGGTCAACCTTGTATCAAGCAGTGTCTAATCTTCCTCCCAAGTCAAACTTGGACGATGAAGAAGAAGTTATATATCACACTCTAGAGGAGATGATCAAGAACCCCAGGAAACTACAGCATCGTTTATCAACGGACATTTCCTGCATGGAAGCAGCAACATTTACCAATAGAATAGTTGAGGAAAAGGACGCGGGAAGAATGAGATCCTTGCAAGGACGAGGGGCGGGAGGATGGCTTGAAACAGTCCCCACTTCAGACAAGCACGCACTAAAGCAGAATGAATTTCGTCTAGCGTCTTGTCTGAGGTTGGGTGTCTGTCTGCCATTCAGTCAGCTCCTTGTAAAATGTGAGTGTGGAGCAGAGCTGGACAGAGAAGGATATCACTTGATTACATGTAAGTATGGGGGAGGTCCTGTCTGGACGCACAACACCCTAGTTTCTGGATGGAGCGAGTGTCTCAGCGATTTGCTCATATGCCACCAGATTGAGCCAAGACACAGATACATCCACACTGAAGATAGACCAGACATCACATTTTACGACGTAGACTCAGGAACAACAAAAGAGATAGATGTTGCTATGGCTCATCCCTGGAGCAAAGATACCATCAAGGGAGCGTCCACGACATGTGGATATGCAGCAACAAAACGAGAGGCAAGGAAGGAAGTAAAGTATCGCAAAGAATCATTACCAGATGGTTCTAAGCCTTTTGTTACTCCTCTGGTGTTCGAACACTTTGGTCGTTGGGGACCCAAAGCAGAGGAATTTTTAAATGAACTTGCAAAGAAGTCCAAAGACATGCTGGGAAGGAAAAATGAAGCAGCGTTTAGAAGCTATTGGAGAAGAAGATTTTCTGTGATTATTCAGAAATGTAACAGTAGAGTTGTTTTAAGAAAGCTATCTAGGCTTTCATTGAATTGTTTGGATGGACAAGACAAGCTAGAGATGGACAAAGCCATTCATAGTTCTATTCATTAATTAAAACGAAGAACAGTAGGAAAGTAGAACTTTTAGTACTGCAGCAAGTGATGTAAGTAGTGACGTTTGATGACAATAAAACAAATCTGTCTGTGTGTCTGTCTGTCTGTCCGTCTGTCTGCCTGCCTGTAACAACAATCACGCCAAACAACCGAGCCAATGGCGACGAAACTATGAATGAAGACTACGTAGCACACCAAAATGTAAACGCACATTCATAGGCGAAGGAGCATGTCGGGTTAAATAATTAATACAATTCATGTGTGGTTGATTTGACCAAGTTTAGCAAATTAACACGAATTTTTTTCAGCCTCAACGGCACATCTAGAACCCGGATATAGTTACAACATTTTGCTTAGTTCGACATCCCCAGTAAAAGGCGAATCGCTCCGTGCATACTGTCCGAGGTCACAAACAGGCTTTTCAAATTTGGTGAAGATTCAGTGTGCCATTTTAGTGAAATTCGAGATGGTGAGTTTGATGGGGAAGAAATTGCGCCTCCACAAAAAGACTCTAGAAGACGTGACACCTTCACTGTCGTAGACTCGCCCCAGTGTCTTCCGCCGTAGTCATTCTCTGAATAGTCAATCCTCTTAGGGAATGGTTTCAGACCGCCCACTGTCGTCACTAAATGCTGCCATTAGTGCGCTCCGTGTACCAGCTGCCTTGGCCACATGCCTGGTAACCGCCCTTCCTGTGGCTGCCAAGGTGTGGCGCAAAAACACTTCAAAAATCGCCAGAAGAGCGTTCCTATCGCTTTCTGCTTCTAGATTTCCATTGATTGTGAGTTAATCAGTGCGGACTTTGAACGTGAGTTTTGTATTTTGTCAGACGATCTGGTCGTCTTACCCGTCGCTTGCGCTATGAATTTCGCTCCAAGAGCTTTGGAATCCGATGTCAATGGTCTAGACAAGAAACGCCTAAGACGCAGTTCATGTGTTGAAGTGTAATGCGTGCTTGTCTTTACACAACGCACGCGATCGTTGGCTGATTGGTTTACATCTTGCATAAATTTTTGTCTCCTGGAGCCGTTTATTGGAACAATAAAAATCTGATGAACTGCGCGCTGTTGTGCACGCTGATACAGATCTCACTAATGGCAAGCACTTAATGCATTTAGTGAAAACCAGGCTCTAGGATTGACTATCCAGGGAATGACGACGGCGAAGAGACACTGGGTCGAGCCTATCACTGCCGACCTCGATCAATTCGGCGTGCACTCACAATTCGTGGTGCAAACTTTGAGCAGGAACAGCATCCTTGCTGTTACGGTTGGGTTGGTGGACAACAAAAGGTGCCCCTTTAAATTGTCAATTCGTACAACCAAAATGTCAGGGGCGTTGGAAACAAAATTGAAGTGGTCCTGCCTAATGCGCGCAACTAGGCGGAAATAGCGCGCGTTAGCACACAAAAACTACATCCAACACCGAAGAATCAGACATGGTGACACGCGTGCGCACAGTAGAAATGGCCTCGATGCCCAATGTACAGTGCTTATTTATTGACTCAATACAGAATTGTACAATTTTGATTATATAGCCTAAGGCAAACGATCCTGTCTACTAACAAAGCGAATAAACTATCTACAAATATATTACTTATTTAATCGTGTATACCTAAACCGTAAGTAGTGCAAATCGTCGACTGGTGAGAGTCAATTTTTCAAAACAGGTTGGGCTCTAGAGTAAAAATCAACTCCCTCTTGCCGATTAGCTTTACATCATGCCTTAATGTAGTTTTGGCTGTTGCAATTTTTTTGCAATTTAATTTGTGCATGTTGTATACAGCTGTGACTGTGTAAACTGCCAAACTCTTATATACACACACACACACACACACACACACACACACACACACACACACACACACACACACACACACACACACACACTCACACACACACACATACACACACACAAAAACTCTTCGCCAAGAGTTTGAATTAGTGAAAAATAGCAGACTCGACCTTGACATGTTGAGTTGGGATTTCTATAAAACCTACTCAACTTTACCAGTCTACAAGTCTGTTCTATTTAAAGAACAGCTTTGCTTAGAACATAAAGGTAGGCTGTGGTGGTTAAATTGTTGACATGTTTTTGAAAATGCATTGAAACACCTATCAAGCATTCGCTGAGCATCCATAGAGAATTGTATTACGAGAATTCACACCATGGACTGGGCTGCTATGCTGGTGCCAGCGTTACAACACTGGAAGTTGACCATTGGTGTTATAGCTATCATATGCTGTTTTTATTCACTTGATCTACCAAATATGGAGACACATTAATATTCTGGTTAAGAATCTCTCTATTACTAGAAGATTGCTGTTCTCTTAGATCTGACTATCGATATGGTAGAGTCATCAATGCGTCTTAATTACCATTATACAGGCTTTCTTGTTCAAGCAAGCTATATTAGCAATAGCCATATAGGAAGGACTATGTTGACTGACATGACAGTTCAAGGGAAGAGGACAGATACTGAGTATTTTGTGAGGTCTTACTGTACACAGTATGGCATTTGTAACTGAATATTATTATACTAGGTAAGTTTAGACATGCCAACCAACTGAAAATAGCAATTACATGAAACGACCGATCGAGACTTAGGAGTTAATTCATATAGTAAGTAAAGGAAAACGACCAATTATTTTCGTCACTCTTGACACAATCATAATAGGACAAGTCTAGCAAAAACATTCAAAATTATTCAGCCCCGGACACACCATTCAAAACAAACTACAGCAGATAAAAGACAAGTCCGGGGTTGCGATGCATATGATTTTAGCGAGCATCACATCGATCTCCAAAAGCAGATTTGAAATCTGCTTCGGCTTGGTTGCTGGCAGCCCTAGATCGAAACCAATCCTGCACTTGCATGTCGTCACACCGACCAAGTGGCAGAGGCTTAGGCAGACCATTGGGTTTGCCAATTTGTTCATACCACAGGTCAATCATACGATATACAAATTCTTTCAGTGTGTTCCAAAGTTCTTCTGGATCAGTCTGGTCGAAATTGACAGATGGAGGAATGCCGTCAAGATTCAAGCTCGAAGCATCCTCTAGCCATGCATTCACTTCATAGATATATGTACTGACGATATCTTCCCACTGCTTGATAGGAGGATCATTCGCACTTACAACAGGATTGGGCAGATTATTTCCGAGGCTTTCACAATTCTTAGTTGTGTCCCTCCAGTCACCTTCATTATTCATCCAGCGGTCTCTCTGCACAGGCCAGTTCTTGGTACAGTCACTCACATCTAAAATGTAAAATAGCATTGTCACTCACTCTACTGTAAAAGAGTACATAATAATCTTACCAACACATGAATTAACTCCATCACCACTGAAATTTGCTGTACATTCGCATCGAAATGAACCCTCCAAGTTTATACAATTAGCACGTTTGTGACAGTTATTTGTACTGGGATCAACACACTCATTTATGTCGTAACAATCATTGTTGCCATCACCAGTGAAGCCAATTCTACAAAAGCAGTCTCGTATGATACCAGTAACAACTCGACAAATACCGCTGGGGTGACAATGACTGTCATCTGTACATCCCACACATGGTCCATTGATTGGATCTCCAGTAAATCCCGTTGGACAGATACATTGAAAAGAACCATCCAAATTCAAACATAGAGCAGTGCTATGGCAATTATTTAGACTTAGATTGGCGCATTCATCAATGTCTGTACAAGATATACCATCTCCAGTATATCCAGAATTGCAAGTGCATATAAACGATCCAAGTGTATTAGTACAGAATGCATTAGCATGACAATTGTCAGTGTTTTCGGTGCACTCGTCGATGTCAACACAGTTTCGACCATTTCCCCTGAATCCAAGTCTACAAGTACAAGTAAAAGATTCGATTGTCTCGGAGCAATCAGCATTGTCACTGCAGTCATCAGTATTCAAAAGACATTTATATTTAGGGACACAAGCGTGACCATTTCTAGTATATCCAGGCCTACAAGTACAAGTAAAGCTTCCAATGATGTTAGCACAAAGAGAAAAATCATGACAGTCATGAATATGTATGGTGCATTCATCAATGTCGTTGCACGTAGTTAGTCCATTTCCAGTGAATCCTAGATTGCATACACAGGCAGCCCCAATGCATCGAGCATTAGAATGGCAATCACCATCGTTGACGCAGGGTGGTGTTGTGAAGGTCCAGTCACCCTTGTTCAGTACACCATTCCTTGTAACTGGTCCACCACCTGGACAGTTATTGTCAACACCCACAAAAGCTCCCTGTTCTACAATTACGTAATGATCTTGATTCCCAACATAATTCCCACTCAATGTAAAGCTTGCTGTGTGGATGTTACCCACAGAAGTGATAGAAACAGCTGTAGAAGTTAAAGTATCGATCATCTCTACGACACTATCATCACTTGTCTTATGAATCGTTATATAACGAGGAGTGTTGGGTCTGCGAACCTAATAATAAGACAACACCATACATAAACTAGATCAAACAACTATATATTAAATAGAATTACTTGTTTTGAGAAAGATATACTCGCAGTTCCTAAACTTGGAGAAAACACTCCACCATTTGGTGATCGAGTTGCAAGTAGCACCTCTGGAGGATCAACTGCAAAATAGAAGTGTCAGTAAGAATTTAACTGTCACTTTGATATCAAATCTTACATCCTGGAAGCATGGTGATACAGTGTTGATCGCTTGCACCCCTAACGTTAACATACAAATTGTTAGGTAATCAAAATAGATGTATGTGTACCTCGAGTTGAAACACTCACTTTTGATCATCAACTGCAAGGAAACAGAGAAAGAATGGCTTTCCATACTGGTCTAATGCAGGTGTCCAAGTGAAAGTTGCCCGTTTCAATCCTCCACCAATATCATCAAATGTCGACTCAATCATGCCTTGTGGCTTGGCTGTAACAAGGAAGTCAACGCTAAGAAAGAACACATACAGATCAATCTATATCTTAGATAGAGATCATACATATACCACCATACTTGTTATTTAGATTTACGTGTCTAGTTGTAACATTGTAAGTAAACGTGTCACCCTCAGATATAGCAAAGCAGTGAGGTTGAAGGAGTGTACCAACAAACTCCGGCTTCTCGTTACAAGGCAGTTTAGCTTCGACAACTTTAATTAGAAACTGCAATGGAACTTCACTCAGATATGTCGCTGTGCCTCCCACATCAATGTGATCTTCAAGAACAACAGCAACTGCATAGAGTCCTTCATTGGGTGGCGTCCATACTATCTCACAAGTTGTCTGTATGGATATAGATATACACATTCTAATAAATTCAAGTATGTGCACTGATGTGCACATTGTTTAACAACATACATACCTCATCTAGTCGTGCATTGAATGGCGGTCTGTCAAGATCGTGACAAACACCACCACATTCATCAAAACCATCGTCATCGTTTCCATCATCAGGTAAAGTTTGTTTACCATTGGCCCAACGACATCTGACAGCGTCGGAGTCTTCGTCACGGTTAGGAATAACGATGCGATGCTCACATCCAGCTCTTGCAGGAAGAACAGGAATCATTGTGGTGCTTGGGCTAGTGTTGATACGTGTTGGGTCATCAGGGCGACCTTCTAGGTTAATTTCAGTGTACACTCGTTGTGAAAGGTCAGATAAAGCGGGAACATTTTCAAGAGTAGACAACCAACAGCACCGATCAGTTCCAGTAGGATCAATGCTATAACAAATGTCTTATAGTCTGTTATGATGGAACAACAAGATCTTAGGTTTACCCAAAGAAGAACTTTGGTCCCAAATTAATTGGAAAGGTATGTTCAATAGTTCTTGTTCCAAAAGACCAGTCATCTACCACACTGAATGCAGTACGCTCGTATTGCATGTCTGGTATGAGTTGGTTTCCACAATTGTTACTAAGACAACGCCACCCAGTGGCCGAACCATGCAGCACGCCATTTGGCCGTCCATTGCTACTAGATCGACGCCAGGCAATGTTGAAAGTGATACTTACCTTAAACATGTACAATATCTAAGAATCTAGTCTTTAATGCAAATTAATACAAATGAGACATCAGTTAATCATAAAAAAGAATTACTACAGACAGCTCTGTGTACGTAAATAACGTTACTGTCTAGTTTCAATCGATACCTGTTGTTTGCTTGTCTATGTTGTGCATTTGTGTGCAGGCAAGTCAGGATTTGCTAGATGGGAGGGGGGACAAAACACAGTTTGTGGGTGTCTCTTCTAAATAAGTGAGCTCTATACACAGAGAGCTCTAATCGGCTGAGTGTAGTGGTTTTTAATACTGTAATTATAATTATAATGTTAACAATGGCTACCACTCCATGGTTTGGAAGTTCAAACCCCAGTAATGACAGTAAATTACGAAACCTGGTCTGCACTTCTTTCTTATGTTTCTCTACCTTTGTCTATGAGACCATAACACGTTTAAGTTTTTGGAAAGTTTCTGTGGTCTAGCAAACGGTCCGTGACGATGATGTTCAGCGCTTTGCTAGTGGTCATTGATATCCACTATGCGTTTCCAAGTTCGCAGTCACCGTAATACCCTCAATCTTTATCGAATTGGCTACTCATTGATCGCCGTGTGGACTACGCAGAAACATGTACCCTGCTAAGCTCACCTGCCGGTTTGGTAGGCGACCAGATGGGGTAAAGACTCCACTTGCCCATCATGGAGTGGCATAACAAAACACAACATATTTTCTTTCACACATAACGTACCGCAGCAGAATAATTGCACATTACCAACTATATTTGTTATGAACAAGGAAACGTCAGAAAACAAACCCTATCAGTCTAGTTTCGATTTTTCTCTAGGTAAAGAAGTGGGGATCGATTGTAGCAGCATCCGTCTTGGCCGCTTGTCAGCAAACGCATTACAATAGCACTATTTTCAAGGTCCTGTGTCATCAGCCTCTAAGCTCAGATTGGAATTCTGTAGCATTCGGAATTTATTTTTGAAGTACACGGTACGTATACTAATAGATCAATTCATATAGAAGATAGTTTCAATCCCCAACGGGGGGACGTACCCCAGTCTCTCCGCACGGATCTACTTATGCAAGTATCTCGCATACCAAGTAATCCACATCTCAAGTAGCCCGCATATCACGTAACTCGCATCTCAAATTGTGTGTGAATGTTCAACCATTAGCATTTGCCATAGTACAATACCAGCACCCAAATTTTCTAACTGCTTCAAAACTCCTAACTCTTAAGTTTAATTAACGCAGTACTGCAGCCCAGGTGAAATTCTATAGGATCAACGTAGAACGTTGTCATGCAAGCTCACAAGAGTTTGCATCAATTCTAAAGTCTTACAGGAAATACACCAACAAGTGGTGTGTACACAATATTCAGCATATTGCTTTTGCTTGCAGGTAGTTGATATGTACTATTGTCGTTTGTCGCGCGCGAGTGCGTGCACTATATGTTTAACTCAACTTTAATTAGCTAACGCGCGCCACACCCTTAGAATTGTTTACCCACACGTGCCTGACTCTTTCTGCTAAACCCTAAAGGTATGTGCTGCATTAAACTCGCAACTCTAACGAGACAACAAAAATGTACGCTCGCGTAGAATCGACCCTTCAATGAATTTCAGTTCTAGCCGACGGCCATTGATTACGTAAGCTTCCACTTGTCTAGCCTACTCACACAGTGTGGCCCTTCACATAGTGGATCCAAGTCTAAGCGAAACTTGAGGGAGGAGCTGTCTACCCCTTCAATTATGATATCCAATGTACGTATTACTAGTGAGACATTACAGAAAAAACACCAAAAAAGACGCAACTGTTGTTGCACATTGCTGTGTTGTTTTGTTTGTTGTTTACGTGTGTGGTTCTAACGTCCACAACAACCCTAACAGCCAGGAAGATTTTAAAGAGGGCGTTCCGTCTGTTTCCGGAATGATTACATACGCTCAATATGTATTTATTAAATTAAATAAGGACTGAAAAAATTCTTGCTAGCATACATTACTCTATCCTAAAATGGACTCTACTCTATCTTTACTCTATATAAACCTGCCAAAGTCAAACTTGGACGGTTTCGGCAGTTACTGGAGCCCCCTGACCCGTCTACCCGTTGTGTGAACCGCTCCAAATCCACCACTCTACGTCTGCGCAACTACGCATGGCCAGTCCATCCGCATATGCAGGAATTGCGTCTGGGTCCAGTGCCAGACATTGCGGAATAGTGACTGACTGTCAGATCGGTAACAAAGTTAGCTGTTCTAGCTAGTGTTAGTACGTATCTAAAGCCTACGTCGTGTATGACAGAAAAAGCGTGTTTTGAAGTGAAACGGTTGTCAACTACGACCCGTTGAAGGCTAGAGACGTCTAGGTGCTACGCAGTTGCTCCTGTACCAACCTAGCTGCGGGTGCTTTTCAATTACACTAAACTCAATGCAGTCCGTTTCCACACGCGCATGTGTCATTTGTGTGGTCACACCCAAACTTGGGGGTAGTAGCTTGCATATTTGATGAGTAGGTAACTGAATTGTATGCATCCTTCTAAGTGTGTAAGGTTTATCACGTTATCAGAAATGGCGTCGCCAAAAAGGGTGCTGACTGAGTTCAGTGGCGTACGTAGTTCGGTCTAGTGCCGTGCAGCAGCTATTTTTTGTTTATCAGATAGTCTAGCAGAGCCTAAAATGGTTTTTGTTTGAGACTACGTTGAGAATCCTACACAGCATGTATAGCAAGGCAGTAAGCGTGGCATAGGAGTAATCGTAATGACATCGCGTAATTGGACAGTTCCCAAGAAGCACGACCGCTGCGCTCCTCTACGGGTGTACAAGAACCATCGTCTCTACACTAGTTTGTAACTTTTCAATAGAAAATGTACCAACAGTACTCTAGTCTGACTGTTGATTGTAAGTAAAAGAGCTATCAACTCCAAGTCCCTCCCATTGATATTCAATAGGAGATATCATCAACAATAGGCGTCAGTACCAGAATAAGGTGCAGCCATATCTAGTCGCCCAGGATGTACGGAGCTTCACGCCCTTTTCTGCTGCCTTGACTGGTTGCATCAACATTTAGACAATGGAACTAGACTATTCCGTTCTTGCATTCTTGCATGCCTCTAGTATCCAACATGTTTGATGAAAAGTCTAAACAGTCCAATCGCATACTACAGATCCTTTTGCCAATCCCTACGATGACACCAGCATAAACTAAATCTTAGCGAGAGTCACACGACCCGTTGTCTGTCTATTCACCCGAAATGTAACACATGCGACAACAATTGCGTGGGTACAGCTTCAAGGTCTCTAGGGCTTCTAGGAACTAGCAAGTTCCGGTGCGGACGGATCTATTGAAACGTTCCAGCGAACAGCGAGTCAACCATCAAAGTTTGTACACAAGATATTGTGTGTTTCTGCGCTGCAAAGTCAGTTAGTGTAAAAATGTATAACAGACCCTGCACAAATAGACAGCACACCGTTTTTCAGCCTATAGGCAGACGTGAGGAGAGTCTCACCTTTCCCGGTTCTGCTGGAGTAGCAATAGACCTCCAATTGATAGTAGCGCCACGAAAATGCGACGCATCTGCTAGTTGGAAAACAGCGACGACCAAGAAAATACAGCACCAATCGCTCGCCATCTGAAATATAACAATAAACTTTAAAAAAGATGAACAATTTCGCAGTGTAGGAGAACCAGGTACAAGAAACTCACGCTTGACAAGATGCTCTGTGGTGTAGTAAAAAATAGGGACACCAGATGCGCTCTGATCGACCGTCTGACGCAGAGTGCTGGGCGGTTACCTTGAAGTTACATGACGCTTTATGAGTTTATGTCATTGACGAATCACTCGCTGTTTATGTTATTGACTATTCGGTTACCGTTACTTCTAATAGCATTATCAACCTTGTTTCCGCAGCCAAAACCCAACAAGCTCCAGCCACTCGTTCTGCCTCGTTTAGCGAGATGCCAACAACACAACACGACACTTGAGCTCAGGATTCACCGAGTTTCTCAAAATATAATTCGAAAACCTTTTACCACTTGCTTGTGTACCGTAAAATCGAGTTTGCTAATCACAAACCTGTGCCGCACCCTGATAGTCCAGGCATTATATGGTTTGACCTTAAACAAATTGCAATACAAACTCTCTCAACTGTTTCCTACATAGAAAAGTGTGCTCTATAACATACTAAAAGTCTTAGTGAATTCTTTGAGGGGAAGTGAGCGTATCATCTCTGGTAGTGTTCAAATCACGTGACCTCCAAAACTCTCTCTATGTCTAACTTACAGTTCTTCTGAAACACAGATATCGCATTGTATACTGTAGAAACACTATAGTGAAGAACAAATACCTCACTGGAGACTTGTTCAAGGCTTCTCAATCGGCGATTAGACTAGAACGTGATCGAAAACTCCGTCGTTTCCGGATTATCGTGGTGTTCTCATGTAGAAACCACTCTGGAAAGGTTACGATTACCTCTCTAAAACAGTCTATCCTTTTGACTTCTCCGTTACTCACTCCTTCAGACCATGATCGACATCACGAGTAGAAGCCAGCGTCGACGTTCCCGTATATCCGGGAATTTTAGATTTGTCAACGTGGCAATGGACGCGTTAGAGGTGTCTGAAGATTGTATCATCTGCAAACAACCTTTAGAAGAGACATCACCAACTGCTACTCTGGGAGAAAAGGGAAGTGCAAGTATCAACAAGGCAAGTGATTCCAGGAATGACACTATCCACTCTCTAGCTGGGCAACAAGTACACCAAGAATGCCGTCGAAAATACTGCAACCCTCAACAAATAGCCAGAATTGCTAAACTAGGCAAGCAAAAATATGGTACAGCTGTAGACACTGCAAGGCATCAACTTAGGTCAGCAGAAAAGCAGTTTAACTTCAGCACGGATTGTTTCTTCTGTGGCACACCAGCGAAGTTGGGTAGAAAGAGAAGAAGTTCTAATGTTTTCCCTGTGCAAACAGTCGAATTGAGGAACACAATTCTAGCAATGTGTCATGAAAGAGGTGATACCTGGGCAGATGCTGTACAAGCAAGCCTTTTGCATATTCATGATCTTCATGCTGCAGATGCAGTGTACCACGGAGGGTGTAGTGTAAATTTTCGTACGAAGAAACAGATACCAGCAATTTATCAGCAAGAAATGAGCAGCTCGAAAAGGGCAAAATTAGGTCGCCCAAAAGATAAAGAAAGGACAGATGCATTTCTGGAGGTTGCTAGTTTTCTTGAAGAAAATGATGACGAACAGATCACGATCCATGATCTAATTGGCCGTATGGAAGATAATCTGGTGCATACAGCTACACACACATGCAGCAGAAACTCCAGGAATATTTTGGAGATACCATCATTGAAACTGAGATCAACGGTAAGCCCAACGTCGTTACCTTTAGAAACAAGGCCAGAGCGGTGCTCCATGACTTCTACAATCAACAGAAAGCTGATCTTGACACAGAAATAATGAAGATAGTAGAAACTGCTGCTAAACTGATTAGGGACGACATCAAGGCAGTGGAAACATCTCACAAAGTCTATCCAACTTGTGATGAGTTAGGTTCTGATGAATGCATCAACTTCCTACCAGAAACCTTGAGAGTATTGCTTGAAGGACTGATTGTGGGAAAAGGAGTTCAGGAAAAAATTGCCTCCATTGGACAAGCAATAATGCAGGCAGCTCGACCACGAGTGTTACTGGCACCACTACAGGTTGGTCTAGGTGTGCAGCTATATCATCATTTTGCATCGCGATTCCTCATTGACTCGCTGCACCGTCATGGTTTTTGCTGCTCCTACCAGGAAGTACACCAATTTGAAAGAAACGCTGTGCTAACCCATCGGACAGACATACCTAACTTCACATTTCAGTTCATTCAGTATGTTGCAGACAATGTAGACCACAACATCCAAACATTCGATGGTAATGATACCTTTCATGGTATGGGAATGATAGCGGCCATAAACCCTGCAACAAAGGAAAGCAAACGAATCTGTAGGGCAAAAGTCTCATGGAAGGACATAGCGATGGTTGGACAAGTTCCGATTTTGTATCGCAAAGAAGAAAGCATTGGCATGACTGCACTGATGTTCCACAAGCTGAAAGAAATAAAAGCCCCGGATCCAACAGCACATCTTGATATTCTTTGGAAGACTTTCATCATGACTGGATCGCCAACGCCAATGTGGTCTGGGATGATGAAACTTGTGCATCAAGGCAATCACCCTGGGAGATCGTCTATGATGTTTCTACCAATGATTGACATGAATCCCAGTGATGTCACATGTGTCTACTCAACACTGAAATATGTATGTAAGCATGCACGTCGCCACAATGTTACACCTGTTATCACGTTTGATCAACCACTATTTTGGAAGTCTCTAATGATTATTGTAACCGAGTCAGTGGGAAGTGAATTGAAAGATATTGTCCTTCGTCTGGGAGGTTTTCATACAGAAATGAGTTACCTTGGGTGTATTGGCCATCTCATGGCTGCATCTGGATTACAAGAATTGCTGCACTTGATTTACGCACCCAATGCAGTAATACACATGCTTACTGGCAAGGCAATTTCTCGAGCAGTACGGGCACATCTTATTGTTGATGCAGTCCTCAGTGCCTTGGTGCTGGCCAAAACGTTTAATGTGCCTTTACCCAGAAGTTCAGATGACCCAGAAACTGGGAATGTGGAAACAGAAGAGATTTTAGAAGCTACAACTTCATCACACGAGAAGTCTGCTAGACATCCAGACCTGGATGAAGCTGCTGTTCTCTATGAGAAGGTGATGCAGGGTTTAATGTCTGCAGATCAAGTTTGCCAGTCTGGTGTCCTAACCAGAATCGGTGATGCTGTTCAAAGAGAAACCGAATCCATGAAGTCATCTAGGACTGCTACACTTTGGTTGCAGTACATAGATATGGTTGATATACTTCGCAAGTATATCCGAGCAGAGCGTACTGGCAACTGGGAATTGCATCTCCAAACTGTTTCAGAAATGCTCCCTTACTTGGCCGCATGTGGGCACAACCACTACACAAAGTCTGCATGGATATATCTGCAGCGAATGTCTAATCTCCGCAATGATCATCCAGATGTGTATCAACATTTTTTAGAAGGTCTTCATGTGGTGAGACGAAGTAATCGTTATTGGGCTGGCTTGTCCTCGGATCTCATCATCGAGCAGGTGCTCATGAGAAGCCTGAAGACCAGCGGGGGTCTCACAAGAGGACGAGGGATGACCGAGCAGCAACGCTTGACATGGTTGTTGTCTAAGCCAGCTTGTGCTGACGTGAACTGTGCCATGCAAGAGCTGACTGGGGTTAGCTACAACACAGGAGAGCAAAACAAAGATATAACCAAGGCTAGACAAGCTCCTGACTGGAAAGATACCCACAAAATTCTCAAGTATCTTCGAGATATGAACCCCTTCACTTCCGATACCAGTCTAAGAAGCATCTCCATAGGAGTACATGCACACAGCACCGTCAATGTTGACAAAGCAAAAGATGTTCGAAATGCAGTTCTGATTAGCATGGAGGGGAAGACTGCTGCAGAATATAATTTCAAGAGGAAAGACCAGGTCATCACTCTAGACACGAAGAATGCAGTCAAGGTTGATGGCATTAAAGTGCAGATTGACCCACAACTTCTTTTCCAGAGACTCACGATAATTGCTGCAAAGGCAACTGAAAATTTTGAAGATGTCTTCAGGTATGAGCTATGCAGTTATCCACCAGCCCTCTTTGACTCATCACTACTTCTTCGGGAGCCACAGAAGCCAGTGCTGGCAAATGCCATCTGGAATCTATTGGCACCAGACATTTCTGAGATATCTGGAGAAGTCCAGCATGTGCTGGATGGCGGTGCGCTCATTCACCGCATCCCATGGACGCGAGGGGCAACATACCAAGAGATATGCTCAGTGTACACAAGGTATGTCTCAAAAAAGTATGGAGAAGCAGTTGTCGTGTTTGATGGTTACAGTGGCAAATCCACGAAAGACACAATGCATGAAAGGCGAACAAAGGGCATGCTGGAGTAACTGTAGCATTTACCAGCAATATGCAGCTTACAATGTCGAAGGCTAAGTTTTTGGCCAACAAGACCAACAAGCAGCAGTTCATCAAAATGCTCGGAGATCAACTAGAGATGAAAAACTGCAAAGTGCATCATGCTCCAGGGGATGCTGATTTGCTAATTGTACAAAAATCAGTGGAGTCTGCTATAATGTCGACCACTATCCTGGTTGGTGATGACACAGACCTTCTTATCCTGTTGTGCTATCACTCAAGCTTGCACTCTCACAGAGTGTTTTTCCGACCAGAGCCAAAGAAGAGCACAAAGAAACCGCGCGTGTGGAACATCCAGGTTGTCAAGGAACAGCTAGGCCGTGAAATATGCACTCACATGCTCTTTCTGCATGCCATCCTTGGATGTGATACAACCTCCCACCTGTATGACATTGGAAAAGGAACTTCCCTTAAGAAGTTCAAATCAAGTACACACTTTCGAGAGCAAGCTAAGGTGTTCGATGCACAGTCAGCTTTTCCTGAAGATGTTGTTGTTGCAGGGGAGCAAGCATTGGTTTGTTTATACAATGGAAAACCTGCAGAAAGACTTGATTCGCTGCGTTATACGCATTTCTGCGCGAAGGTGGCTAATAAAACATCTCATATTCAACCACAGACTCTGCCACCTACTTCAGCTGCAGCAAAGTACCACAGTCTCCGTGTATACTTTCAGATACAACAATGGAAAGGTTCTGGTGTTGTACTTACGCCAGTAGAATGGGGGTGGAGAGAGAGTGAAGAAGGACTTAAGCCAGTCCAGACTGACTTGCCTCCAGCTCCTGATGAGCTCCTACGTATGATAAGGTGTAATTGTCAGACTGATTGCAGTACATTAAGGTGTACATGCAAGAAGCACAATGTGAAATGCTCCCCTGCCTGTGGCAACTGCAGAGGATCTGACTGTATAAACTCAGACTGGCTGACATATGAAGAAGGTGTTGATGTTGATGATCATAATGGTGATGATGAAGAAGAAGACAATAACAATGATTGAATACATAATAATTATTGACTATAGTAACTATTACATCTCATAAATCTTTTATCTACTTATTATACTATAGCCTTTACAATTAAGTAGTTGAAAAAACACGGAAAGTTTAAACTAATTTACAATCCTACTAAAACATTGGTATATATACAATAAAAGATGGTGTAGAATCGGCAACGAGTATGTTAGCAGATGACCACTTTTTTGACACTTTCCCCTGCAGATATTCCTTAAGACTTTTAGTATGTTATAGAGGACACTTTTCTGTATACAAAACACTTGAAAAAGTTTGTATTGCAATTAGTTTCAGGTTGACTCAAAATTTGTCACAAAATGCCTGGACTATGACGCAACCCTTATTACTCGGTTAGGTTAGATACTTGAATTTCCTTCGTTAAATTAATAATTATTTGGTAAACAACGCAACATGCCAGATTTCCACAACAGAACGACCTCAATCCTGAGACCCGAGGAGCGCTAAGTACACATCTTATAACTTTAATTAGACACAAAACACACGCGTAAGCTATGCATTTGAGAGCAGCAAAGACGAGCAACGCATGAAGGAAAGGCAGGCAACACATTAATTAATCAAAAGAACAGTCGTCTGCTGCTGCTGCTGCTAACCAAATAAACGTATTTTACAGTGCTTTAATTAGGTTAATCATTACCAATATTTTGCACTGCTCAACCATCTGAATTTCACGTGAAAATGAAGCAAGTACAATTCACTAGTAGGGCTCATTGTTTAGACCAGACGACACGACCGACACCTCTCAAGCGTATATGGAGCATCGACAGCATGAGCGCCTCACAATCAAAGGTTTTAGCGACAACGACTGCATCCGCTGCAACTTTAACATCACCAGAGGAGGATTAACAACAGCTGTGATAAAAAACCTCAAGGGCATGATGACCACATCCATGCAGTCATTTACAGCTTGCAGGCTTAGAGAGCGTTCCACAAACGGACGTTTGAAACGTAGGAACTACACGACACCAAACGGCTCTACTGCGCCGTAAACAGATCATGCTCTGTTTCAGTGCTTAATAAACATCTCCAAACACTCCACTTTCAGCTAGTCTTAGGTCCAGTCTGCATGTACGTGTATGATCACGAAGCATATTTATGCATTCCCAGAAGGCTACAATATACTCCGCATACACATTGTTCTAGCTTTTAGCATGTCTATACAGTACACGTACGGTATGCTACGAACCTTGATTGTAAATGCAGTTTGCTTTCCTACAAGCAGAATTTCACAAAAAAAGGAAACAAGACTGACCTCCACGTACTCCTGGCGAGCGCTTTAAGAGCGGCTGTGCAAGAGACTACACGTGAACCCGCCCTACAGTGAGATTGTAAATGGAGGCCACTCTACGTGCTAAATCATGGACGACTGGAGAAATTTATTTTAACCGTTTCTTCGCTTATAGGTAGCTACTATCTAGGTGTTAACGCAATTCCTACCGTCAAAAGGAAGGGTATGAGGGTTGGTGGATATATTAATTTTCGATGAGAGAAACCATTCTGCTAGGAACAGAATCACATTATTGACACACTTGCTACACCACAGCCAGAGACCTACTACAATGACTAGAAGAAAATGGCTCCAAATCCTTCCATTTCACTCTGTTCTTTCACAAAAAATTTGAATACTGATAAATGATGGTAACAGCCAAAAGAATTCCAGTACCAGAGCCAATAGCACCTATACAAATCAAACCATACCATAGCTTGTAGTCTTCATTCACAAAAATATACTGCAGCTACTGATTTACCCAAAAAAGTCAGCAAGGACGGAAAGTGCACCAAAGCAGAGTCCACCAAAGGCAGAAACAGTTGGAATGTACCTGCACCATACTAAAATGACAAATTACCATACAATTATTGACACCTTAACAAACCTATTCAGCTCCTTAATCATGCTTGTTTCTCTGTGGTACCTCATAGCCATTTGCTGCTCCTTCAGTTGCTTAGCCACCTACAGCGACCACATCACAAATACACATGTACCACACTTCCAGCAACTGTTCGTGTATGTCTTTCACTAAACATCCAGACACATCAATCCAAGCCTTCGAGAAGAAAGCACAGGATTCAAGCATAAACATTCTGCAGATAACCACATAAATAAGATCTTCTATTACACGAGACACAGTCCGAGGAGGAGACATGTAGTAGCACAACTCCTACAGGATAAGATCTGGCAGGTCCGCCCCCTCCAACCTCCTAAAAATAAAAGACTTGATCAACTGAATACTATTTGACTAAAACAAACGGTAACACCTGCTAACCTCCTTACAGGCTGACAAGAACAAATCCACTTAACTTAGCTGACAACCATTGAGAGATGACATACAAGTTAGACTCTAGAGCACTCTAAAAGACAAACAGTTTCGATCACTTTTCCTGGTGACAAAAACGTTAAATCACTAGAGGAAGAATAGGAATGTTTGATGTGTAGAAAAGCTTAATGGGGTAAGTGCTGGTTTGACCACGATAACGAGAAGACTTGATGGGAAGGTCAACCCTAAATTCCTAACTATTCAATAGAGAAAAACAATGCATGATATCCAATCCAATTATTTAATATACAACTGGGATAACTTACCTGAAAGTAGACGACAACTGAGAAGAGACAAGCACTGTTGTAAAAATACTCATCAGATTGGGCAGATTTTGTCGATAAAACGCTTCTAGTAGAGCACGAGCTTTGTCACCACGAGTAGCCAGCAAATTAAAGAGAGCAATAACAGTTCCTTCAAACTCAGTCCCTGCAAAATAATCAATTTGGTAAAGTCCTAAGTCACCATAAAAGGATTGGTAACGCTTATAACATCCTGTGTTAATATTAGCAGTGCTGAAATCCTTCCATGCTATTGGCTCAGGCGTCGTTCATGCACGAAGAGAGAGCTGCTGTCGCTGATCGGCATTCTCCAGGACGCCTATTCATTCGCAGACTCATCAATTTGTCAACACGCGTAAAACATTTCCATTATCGCGTGCGACTCAATAAAGAAACGTTAGCCGATCTGCACTGGTGGGACATATTTATGACTGACTGCAATGATTCGTTTATGCTGCAGCTTCTGGGTCGGGCACGGCCAATGGTTTCTGTTCGCTCCGACGCATCGGGCAGGTGAGGATGCGGCCCAAGTTGCTTGAACAATTGGCTACAGTGGGAGTGGAGCGACCTGTGGCGCTCACGGTCTATCACAGAAAAAGAATTTCTTCCTTTGCTCCTGGCCGCGACAGTATGGGGCAAGGAATTGTGAGGGCAGCGGGTCTTGTTTGAATGCGACAACTAAACAGTAAGTGGTTTCTGAGCTAGAAAGACGCCCCAGCCGCGTTCCGCTGATTATGCATCTTCTGCGAGCTTTGCACTTTCTAGCTGCATACTTTTCCTTTACGTGGAAATCCGTTCAAAATTCGAGAAATGCTAATACTATCGCAAATGCTGAATCTCGAAACCGTGCTGAAAGAGCGCTTTCTTTGTGTTCACAGCTCAAAAGCACTCCCTCCCCGGTTTCGCCAGAGGTGCCCGGCTTAGTCATGTCACCGGAAATTGAATGAAAATATTGCGCGTAGAGAACTCTTCTCGTCACTTCTTTTCATCGGGTCTAGCGCCGTCTATCAATCTGGGCAACCGAGCTACTTGAACTATTTTTCTGCAACCAAGTGGCTATTGTTCCTCTTCCCGCGTCTGAGCGCGCGCTTTGCCTCCTTGTGTCTTACTTAGCAGATCGGAAAATACGTCACAATTGTCAGCGGTTCGCCATCTCCATATTCAGTCGGGCTGCGGCGACCCATTTACTGCTCAGCTTAGCAAGCTATCATACAACCTTTGCGGCATTCAACGACTTGAAGGATCTGCTGACGACAGCCTCGGTTGCCCATTACGGCAGTTAAACTCAACGTTCTCAACGACCGTGGTCTAAGTGGTGTTCTCTACGAGATATTACCATGCTCTGGGCCGCGTGTTGCACTGAATTTTTCGGCTTTTTGCGAGCGGAAGAATTCACGGCAGAGTCGTTAGCGAGCTTTGACGAGGGGGTTCGCATCACCCTTCGGGACGTCATCGTCGACTGTCACCTCTCCTACGATGATTCGTCTTTGGCTGAAGCAATCTAAAACCGATGCGTTTCGCTACGGCGCTGTTATAACATTGGGTTGCACTAGACAAAACATTTTCCCAGTATCTGCTTTGCTCTCCTCCCTCGTGCAACGAGGAAAAAGTCGGGGTCTACTGTTTACATTTTCAGACGGATCTCCTCTTTCTCGCCAAAAGCTAGTGTCCAAGGTTCAGCGGGCTTGCTTTAGAAGGCATGAGATGTGAAGGTTTTATCAGTCACAGCTTTCGCATAGGCGCAGCCACAAAAAAGCAAAGGCCAAAAAAATTGCTGACTCGACGCTCAAAACCTTGGGCCGTTGGAAAAGTAACGCATTTCAGATATATATTTGCTTGCCTGGCACAGACCTGGGCGGCGTTTCTCGCCAACTGGTGTCGTAGTAAAGCAGGCAGTTTATGATAGCGTTTAGCTATTACAGCGTAATAGTATGGCACGCCGATTGTTGCAAAATTCACGCTCAATATAGATGCGAAAGAACAACTTTAGGTGTGGTTGAATCGCATATAGATTCACAGCATGTTTGCATATATCAAAAACCGAATTGCATAAATCCAAAACAGAATCACATAAATCCAAAACAGAATCGCATAGATTCACAACAGAGACGCAACAGAATCGCTTAGATTCACAACAAAATCGTATGTATTCACAATAGAGTCGCAACAGAATCGCATATATTCACAACAGAATGGCAACAGAATCACATATATTCACAACCAAATCACATACTTTCACAAAAGAATCGCATATATTCACAACAAAATGGCATATATCACAACAGAATGGCAACAGAATCGCATATATTCACAACAAAATCGCATACATTTACATCCAAATCACATATATTCACAACCAAATTGCATATATTCACAACAGAATCGCATATATTCACAACAAAATCGCATATATTCACAACAGAATCGCATATATTCACAACCAAATTGCATATATTTACAACCAAATCGCATATACTCACAACAGAATTGCATATATTCACAACCAAATTGCATATATTCACAACAGAATCGCATATATTCACAACAGAATCGCATATATCACAACAGAATGGCAACAGAATAGCATAAATTCACAACCAAATCGCATATATTTACAACCAAATCGCATATATATTCCCAACAAATTCGCATATATTCACAACAAATTTGCATATATTCACAACAGAATCGCATATATTCACAACAAATTCGCATATATTCACAACAGAATCGCATATATTCACAACAGAATCGCATATATTCACAACAGAATCGCATATATCACAACAGAATGGCAACAGAATAGCATAAATTCACAACCAAATCGCATATATTTACAACCAAATCGCATATATATTCCCAACAAATTCGCATATATTCACAACAAATTTGCATATATTCACAACAGAATCGCATATATTCACAACAAATTCGCATATATTCACAACAGAATCGCATATATTCACAACAGAATCGCATATATTCACAACAGAATCGCATATATCACAACAGAATGGCAACAGAATAGCATAAATTCACAACCAAATCGCATATATTTACAACCAAATCGCATATACTCACAACAGAATCGCATATATTCACAACAAAATCGCATATATTCCCAACAAATTCGCATATATTCACAACAAATTCGCATATATTCACAACAGAATCACATATATTCACAACAAATTCGCATATATTCACAACAGAATCGCATATATTCACAACAGAATCGCATATATCACAACAGAATGGCAACAGAATCGCATAAATTCACAACCAAATCGCATATATTTACAACCAAATCGTATATATTTACAACCAAATCGCATATATTCACAACAGAATTGCATAAATTCACAACAAAATCGCATATATTCACAACTAAATCGCATATATTCCCAACAAATTCGCATATATTCACAACAAATTCGCATATATTCACAACAGAATCGCATATATTCACAGCAAATTCGCATATATTTACAACAGAATCGCATAAATTTACAACAAAATTGCATAAATTTACAAGCATTGCAATGTAATGTAAAAAGTAATATCAATTAGACGTTAATTTCAAAGGGTGTATTTGCCACGTTATTAATTAACTCAATAATTAGTTAATTAAACTATTATCATTGTTCTTCACCACTGTACACGTGTCATTTTGACTGACTGCAAAGGCGTGATGAGAGTTGTCGTAAGAAAGGCTGGAGAGACAAAAAACGGCGTCGTAAGTTGCTATAATACTAAGCTTACAAAATGTTATGCATATAGATATAGTGAACGTCTATAGAGATTGCGTTTGGCCTGTTCAGGTAATACAGGTTCCGAGTTCGATCGAGCAGCTTTTAGAAGTCGCCAACATTCGTCTAGACATACATTCCACACGCATAACCAACGAGCTCGGAGGACGGATCGAAGATCTTGAAGTTATTCGGTAAGACGATGCCATTCATGAATTTTGCAACAGTCCACGTGCTCTGTAGTAATAGGGCGTGGCACACTGTGCATGACTCTGTAGTAACGTTATCGTGCTCTAATCGTGAACTTTGCAGTGATGGCGATGTACTCTACTTTGACGCTGAAAAGCTGCCCATCGGAATAGAATCTCAACTAGCATCATCTAGCGCTAAACGAGATGAGGCTTCTTTTTCCGGTAAAAGTCTTATCCAATAATTGTTTAGTCATTACGTACGCATAGCTAGTGTGCGTAACAACCCTAGCTTGATCGGTATAATATTATTGTTGTCCATAGCACCTCACTTCAAAAAGCTACAACTCTCTACTCAAAACCACACTGCCAGAAGGTAGTACACCACGCATGCTTTGTTCTGATAGTTTACCACAGGATTTCAACTTTCCACGTGCATCCGGTTCATATCTGTGTTTTAGGAACAGTCGCGTAGGTTGTTCTCGTTTCCTAGAAGACGCCGCATGCGGTTTGTCAGTGTTACCGTTGTCATAGTAATGACACCATGCAGCCCGGCGTAAATAATTAATTAAGACAGAAGAAGCAAAGAACGCATATGGATTAGTTAATTAGCAGAGTTAGATAATTGATTGACTGATTTGAATAAATGCATGGTTGACCGATTGAGATAATTGCGCACAAGATGATGCGTACCTTATACGCATGTTTCTATGTTGCTAAAAAAAGCCATCAGAAGTTGGACATAGAATTGCAACGCACTCGAACGCATGTGTTCGACACGCGACGCACTAAAGCGAAACTAATTGCAATGTTTTTGCTGAAGGAAATAGTTGCCTAGACACTACTGCCGAACGACTGTCTACAGCAAGATCAAGCTTAGAAAGGGTTACTTCTGACGTGGCCGCAGAACTCTCTAGAGTAATCCAACCCTACAAAATGAAAACTTCTTCAGTGTCTGCATTTTTTGACCCCAAGCAACCTGTTCGAAGCCGAAGTGGCGGATACAGCAGACGCACATCAACCTCAGCATACCGCGGAAAAGACAAAAAGTCCGACAAGAAGCCAGCAAGCTACGTGAAGAGAGTGGTTGTTGTGCGGGCATTCGAATCCGGAGAGGAAACGTTTACGAAGTCAAGCGAGTCCATCCTCATTGACGGACAGTTTACTTTTTCTAGCCCTGACAGCGAGGACAATATCAAAAATAGAGTTATCGATATTATGAAAAGTGCAGACAGCAACTTTGCAGAGCTAGAAACTTCCGATCTGAGGTTTGATGTCGCTATACTGCATGATACATGCACTCTGGATACATATTTGCTAGCTAACTACAATTGTGGTTGTTCTTTTAATTAAGGTTTATTCGCTGTGAAGGCAAGCGAATTAGTGTCCCAGCAGTTGCTTCCAATCATCAATGGGACGGGAAGAATGTTAAAAGACTCGCATATCAGGGAGCAGTTCATTTGCAACTGTGTCGTAAAAGACCTTCCCTTGAAGAGGTGACCGCGCGAGCTTGCGCAACACCACACACACACACACACACACACACACACACACACACACACACACACACACACACACACACACACACACACACACACACACACACACACACACACACACACACACACACACACACACACACACACACACACACACACACACACACACACACACACACACACACACACACACACACACACAC
Source organism: Corticium candelabrum (assembly GCF_963422355.1). Taxonomy (NCBI): domain Eukaryota; kingdom Metazoa; phylum Porifera; class Homoscleromorpha; order Homosclerophorida; family Plakinidae; genus Corticium; species Corticium candelabrum. Next base: position 4,164,380 of record NC_085104.1, read on the forward strand.
ACACACACACACACACACACACACACACACACACACACACACACACACACACACACACACACACACACACACACACACACACACACACACACACACACACACACACACACACACACACACACACACACACACACACACACACACACACACACACACACACACACACACACACACACACACACACACACACACACACACACACACACACACACACACACACACACACACACACACACACACACACACACACACACACACACACACACACACACACACACACACACACACACACACACACACACACACACACACACACACACACACACACACACACACACACACACACACACACACACACACACACACACACACACACACACACACACACACACACACACACACACACACACACACACACACACACACACACACACACACACACACACACACACACACACACACACACACACACACACACACACACACACACACACACACACACACACACACACACACACACACACACACACACACACACACACACACACACACACACACACACACACACACACACACACACACACACACACACACACACACACACACACACACACACACACACACACACACACACACACACACACACACACACACACACACACACACACACACACACACACACACACACACACACACACACACACACACACACACACACACACACACACACACACACACACACACACACACACACACACACACACACACACACACACACACACACACACACACACACACACACACACACACACACACACACACACACACACACACACACACACACACACACACACACACACACACACACACACACACACACACACACACACACACACACACACACACACACACACACACACACACACACACACACACACACACACACACACACACACACACACACACACACACACACACACACACACACACACACACACACACACACACACACACACACACACACACACACACACACACACACACACACACACACACACACACACACACACACACACACACACACACACACACACACACACACACACACACACACACACACACACACACACACACACACACACACACACACACACACACACACACACACACACACACACACACACACACACACACACACACACACACACACACACACACACACACACACACACACACACACACACACACACACACACACACACACACACACACACACACACACACACACACACACACACACACACACACACACACACACACACACACACACACACACACACACACACACACACACACACACACACACACACACACACACACACACACACACACACACACACACACACACACACACACACACACACACACACACACACACACACACACACACACACACACACACACACACACACACACACACACACACACACACACACACACACACACACACACACACACACACACACACACACACACACACACACACACACACACACACACACACACACACACACACACACACACACACACACACACACACACACACACACACACACACACACACACACACACACACACACACACACACACACACACACACACACACACACACACACACACACACACACACACACACACACACACACACACACACACACACACACACACACACACACACACACACACACACACACACACACACACACACACACACACACACACACACACACACACACACACACACACACACACACACACACACACACACACACACACACACACACACACACACACACACACACACACACACACACACACACACACACACACACACACACACACACACACACACACACACACACACACACACACACACACACACACACACACACACACACACACACACACACACACACACACACACACACACACACACACACACACACACACACACACACACACACACACACACACACACACACACACACACACACACACACACACACACACACACACACACACACACACACACACACACACACACACACACACACACACACACACACACACACACACACACACACACACACACACACACACACACACACACACACACACACACACACACACACACACACACACACACACACACACACACACACACACACACACACACACACACACACACACACACACACACACACACACACACACACACACACACACACACACACACACACACACACACACACACACACACACACACACACACACACACACACACACACACACACACACACACACACACACACACACACACACACACACACACACACACACACACACACACACACACACACACACACACACACACACACACACACACACACACACACACACACACACACACACACACACACACACACACACACACACACACACACACACACACACACACACACACACACACACACACACACACACACACACACACACACACACACACACACACACACACACACACACACACACACACACACACACACACACACACACACACACACACACACACACACACACACACACACACACACACACACACACACACACACACACACACACACACACACACACACACACACACACACACACACACACACACACACACACACACACACACACACACACACACACACACACACACACACACACACACACACACACACACACACACACACACACACACACACACACACACACACACACACACACACACACACACACACACACACACACACACACACACACACACACACACACACACACACACACACACACACACACACACACACACACACACACACACACACACACACACACACACACACACACACACACACACACACACACACACACACACACACACACACACACACACACACACACACACACACACACACACACACACACACACACACACACACACACACACACACACACACACACACACACACACACACACACACACACACACACACACACACACACACACACACACACACACACACACACACACACACACACACACACACACACACACACACACACACACACACACACACACACACACACACACACACACACACACACACACACACACACACACACACACACACACACACACACACACACACACACACACACACACACACACACACACACACACACACACACACACACACACACACACACACACACACACACACACACACACACACACACACACACACACACACACACACACACACACACACACACACACACACACACACACACACACACACACACACACACACACACACACACACACACACACACACACACACACACACACACACACACACACACACACACACACACACACACACACACACACACACACACACACACACACACACACACACACACACACACACACACACACACACACACACACACACACACACACACACACACACACACACACACACACACACACACACACACACACACACACACACACACACACACACACACACACACACACACACACACACACACACACACACACACACACACACACACACACACACACACACACACACACACACACACACACACACACACACACACACACACACACACACACACACACACACACACACACACACACACACACACACACACACACACACACACACACACACACACACACACACACACACACACACACACACACACTTGCACACACAGAATATAAATCGATCTACTCCAATATTTATCTAAAAGAGCATGTAACTATTTAACCCCGCTTTTCAGGATTTGAGTGATCAGAAATCTACACCTGCAGCAAAACGGTACGTGCGTTGAAATACCTTGTGCTGTCTCATTACAAGAGCAGTAATTCTGTTGTTCGTCATCTAGAGAGACTCTGACAGATGCCGAACTTCTATCGACAGGGTACCATAGAGAGACAAACGTAAATGTAATGTGTATTCTGCTAATGTTCGTGTACAGAAGAAGAGTTTCATTAAATATTTTTAAATTAATATTAAAAGGATGACTGTACAACCAGTGCTGCAGAGGATTGTGTCATTACTAATGTCGTATAGATGAAGACGTCAGCAATTGTGTGACTGAAACAGCCGAACCATTAGATTCCAAGTAAGGAAAATTTTGCTAGGCCTATCACCTTGCCAATGTTTTAACATTGTATGGACCTTGTATTCAGTTCTGCCGCAATGTCAACAGCTACTGCATTGTCTTTGAGCGAGTCGGCTTCTCTTTCAGACATTGTTTCGTTATTACAATCTAGACTGGAGATGAGAGACGAAGATAATCGTGACAATTATCAAACAGTTCACGTGCGAAGAAAAAAGATTCTTTGAGGTGGCTTAGACGTACTACCTTCGATCCTACAAAACCCATCAAGGTTTAGAACATTGTCCATGACACGGTGTCATTTTCAAACTATAGATGCATGTGCAGTGTACCGTCATGCATACGTCGACGCTGACGCCTAGCGTCAGAGTCAGCGTCAACATCAAAGAATGCCGCCAGCGTCAGGCGGTGTCTTTGAAGTTAGACGCTCAGTTCTGCGTCAGCGTCCTATTCTAAACCAGAACACACACGCACGCACGCACGCACGCACGCACGCACGCACGCACACACACACACACACACACACACACACACACACACACACACACACACACACACACACACACACACACACACACACCATCGACAACAGGTACTGACGACATAAATATTGAATAGGTGGTATTTTTGGGTGAGGCTGGAATCGATACCGGGGACTCAAACGGGAGTTTTGGAGACTTGTGGCAGACGGTGCAGCTGTTCGGCTTCTTCATGGCCAAAGTGGACACCTAACTGCAAGACATTCCATCAATGCACTGCAGGCACACCAGCGCGTATAATATTAGAAGTTACACTCCGACCTGGTCAGCAGTCTCAAGCGATGGCAAATAGTATTGTACTGTACTTCTAGGACAAAGAATTCTTTGGATTCGGCCAGCTAATAGCTCTTAGTCTGCCTCAAGATGGATCGGGCTTCCCCATTTTTTCAGCTAGCGTTTACAGTTACATAGCGGGAGAAGACGCTATGGATGTTGATGTAAAAGTTGAGGATGTAGCAGACGTTACTACTAGAGTTCTCCTTGAAACTGTTAATATTTGTTCTTTTGTGGGGTTTTGCTGTTTATATATGATTTTCTATGATACAGATTCAGACGGCTACATCAGACCAACAAATCAGAGAGATCGTGACCACAGATGACGCCCTAGATATTTTAAGCGATTGCGGTTACGACAAGCCATTGTCGAATGTCAGATTTGCTGACAAAACTAATCTTATCAAAGTAGCAGCCACACATCATTGCCTTCTTTCGGTGAAAGCCGAATTAGACCAGCTCAAAGAAGGACTGCAAGTTCTAGACGTGCTAAGCTTGATATCTAAACACAGAAAAGCCTTCGAGCCCTACTTTTGCCTAGATAACTCTCGGACACTTACAGCAAGTAAGAACGGTGGCTGGAAAGTATATTATTTAACCTGATTTATCAATTTGGTCTAAAGCTCTGTGCTAAACATACGCAAGGGCTTGCAGTACGTACGTGCTACGTGCTTTCTAGCTAAATTTACATTTGCTGCTTTAGATCAAATTGAACAGCTCTTCAAAACAGTTCGGTTTACTGAAGATAATGCAGAGATAAGAGAGAAAGAAGAAGCTGCGTTTGTGAACTTTTTAGACTTTTTGACAGAGTGCGAAAGTAAGTTGATTCCAGTGTGTTTCAATTTAATATTGACTAGAGATCTGTTGGAATTGACAGGCAAGAGTATCAAATATGATATTGAGAAAGGCAGAGTTATAGAAATTGCATTAGGCCATGTCCTCTCATTCTTCTCCGGCACTGAAGCCATACCTCCTCTAGGATTCAGCTTGACACCATCTATAGAATTTACACCGGGCATCCTACCTCGCGCCTCTACTTGTACTTTGACTCTGATGTTGCCAACTGATGCGCACGACTGCTACCAATCCTTTAAAGAAGGAATAGTCTGTGGCCTTGTTAACCATGGAGGCTTTGGTGAAGTTTGAGCTATTACAACTAGTAGTGTGTTTGAGGCAGAGTCAGACTAGCATGATACCGTGTACCTTTCAAAACTTAGATAAAGTTAAAGTAACAGATTTAATATGAGAGAAACTAGTGCTTTGCGTTACTGAAATCATTACTAGAGCAATGTTCTACAATAGTACATTTTACCTACTATGTATGATCTGCAGCGATATTGGAGAATGCTAATAACTTCCAGATATATATTTAATCCAAAGCTATCACTAGGTGCTAAAGGATCAATCCGTTGCAGGTGATGGTAATCCACTGAAGAAGGACAAATTTGCGGTACATCTATAATATTTGATATGTCATCATCTGTTGCCACAGGACCGTCCGGGTCTATTCCGTAATGGAATAGATCTGTGCAGTCTGTGTTGCCATACCTTAAGTCAGATACAGCTAGTTGGTCAAGATTTTCAGCATGTATCATGCCATTCACCCAGATTTGATGTGTAGTCCAGTTATGTTCTGTTCGTAGTGGGTGATTGTTCCAAGATGTTTGAAATTCAAACAAACAACGTTGAATCCGTGGTAGATAAACGTAGTGAAGGGCAAACAGATGATTTTCGTCCATTGGGTCTAATTTCCCATTGTCTTCCATCCAGTAGAATAGTGAATAAAATGTCTGAACAACACATCGAAACACGTCACGCCACAAACGCTCTATTCTTTAGTTGTGAGTTGAGCGACCAGCAATGAAACTGCCTCTCCCTTCTCCCCGTTTGGCTATCATTGTCGTGGTGACTTCGTAATATTCTCCTCCTTTGTCTCCTCTAACTCTCGAAGGCCAGCCAAATGTACTTGTTGCATTGTTAAAGAAGCGCAAAACAGTTTCAGCTCTGTTGTTGTCTGAACCGTTAAGGTACACAATCATTCGAGAATATCCGTCAATACCTCATGAACAACAAGACGCCACCGTATGAGAGAGTGGTGACCATCAATGTGCCACAAGCTGTTTGGTCCCGAGACCGAGTATGTTCTAAGCACAATGGCACCCCATCGAAATGATGCAGCAATTGGATCTGCAGCCATCAGTGCTCTTCTGCACCTGTGCCTTTGAACATATATTCCTCTGCTCCGTAAAATTCCCATTACTATTGACGAACCAACGTGGGGCTGATTTATAGCAATCTCTCTAACAATTTGAAGTAGATTGTCGTCTGAAATATTGGAAAAACTTCTAGCACATAAAATTTATTGCTGATTAAAGACCAATTGACAAATTGAATGAATAGCCTAGAGGTAGGAATTCCCAACCCCTGACAACGACGCCAAATTGTCGACCGATTAACAAGATGCATTTCAGCAATTTTGGTCCATGTAAAACCACAAGCACGGAGATAAATTATCTGATCGCCATCTATTAGAGTTGGTGGACGCCCTCGTCCCCTAACAGAATCAGGAATTTGTACAAGACAGCTGTCTCTCGGCCTTAGCACTGCGGTAGTTGAACAAGAGCGATGGCCATCTACACCAACCAATTGATTCCAGGACTGCAAAAGAAGACGAAACTGGTGCTCCAAATCTGAAAGTATTTGACTTGCCTCAGGTTGCAAAGTTTCCTGTCCTTCTTGCAAAAGAAATCCTAGAGTGCGGACAGCTCCTACAATGCATACAAACCAACTAATAAAATAACTGCCTGACAGTAGTATACACTATAGACACCATCATGTACGTTCATTTTCAAATGCTTGTCTTAGATACGTTATTATAAGATTTTAAAGGGAAGCTCGACTATGGCTAAGATTTAGCTTTGTGCACCATTTTGACTTTCCTGAATGCATCAGGAAAACGCAACTAATCGCGCAAATATCAGAGCACACATTTATTCATTTGGCTTATTTGGCAAAGAGAAAAGCAGAGAGACTGGGTAACAGTCTATACTGTAGTCACAATTCATACACGTAGTCTGCAGCACTTGCTTTAGTTTACTACTGCATGTTGCTCCCGGTTCACACATACGGAAACTAGTTGCGTGTAAGAACAATCTGATCGTGTGCTGCACTGAAGTATTTATAGCACCAAAAATGAACACAGACCAGAACGAAAGCAATCAAGACTCATGTTGCATGATTACTATTACGGAAGCCTAGTGTGTTAGTAGTCCGGATGCCTTAGAGGGGCGCTACAGCTAGTCAGTCTAGAAACGTACACTCTACAGTTACATAGTCCTTAATCAACACTGTACACACCTTCTAGGCGGATCGACAGTAGTTCGCACACTGCAGTAGGAGAAGGATTGTGCAACAATTGCAGCTGGTTCCGGCAACGGTCTAGTATGTCTTGAAGAAACTCAAAGTACTCTTCCATACGTATAGAGGACGCCTATATATTGGCTGAGCTATTGTGCTCGACGTCGATCCTGCGAGGACACTGCTCTAGTAGATATCTATAAATGTTCTTCTCATGGCGTCATTTGTACGAACATGACGCTGCTGTACACTGCTAGGACTGCAGTTGTCAGCTGTTCTACTGAATGAGAACGTTAATTGTTGTTAGAATAACGCTTATCTAGATAATTCTATTTTACTATTTGCTAAGACTAATTATATCTAGAAATTAAAAACGGGCAAATCTATACGGGTGTTTTTCCAATTTTTAATTTTCTAATTTTAATTTTCTAATATCACGAGCTTAGAAATTCCACGTATTACATATCTTATGCCGTAGAACTTCCGACCGACATCCCACACGTAGCCTCGTCCATTGTCACACACACACACACACACACACACACACACACACACACACACACACACACACACACACACACACGCACGCACGCACGCACGCACGCACGCGCACACACACACACACACACACACACACACACACCGTTTTGAAGCGAACACAACCACGTGGCCAAAACCACACATCCGGCTTTCTAGCTAGAGAGACGGAGCGACTTCGTATCGCATAGACAAAGATGAGGATCGTCTAGATTTGACATGCATGCGCATCCGCGTAGAGACGTGTGAGGATCGAATACATTTGACACGCGCGCATCGCCTAGAAGCGTGTGATGATCGCATATATTTTGGCACGTGCATTGCATAGAGGTGTGTGCTGATCGCATATATTTTGGCACGCGCATCGCATAGAGGCGTGTGATGATCGCATATATTTTGGCACGCGCATCGCATAGAGGTGTGTGCTGACCGCATATATTTTGGCACGCGCATCGCATAGAGGCGTGTGATGATCGCATATATTTTGGCACGTGCATCGCATAGAGGTGTGTGCTGATCGCATATATTTTGGCACGCGCATCGCATAGAGGCGTGTAATGATCGCCTATTTGACATACGTATCGCATAGAGGTGTGTGACGATCGCCTATTTGACATACGTATCGCATAGAGGTGTGTGACGATCGCCTAGATTTGGCATATATTTGACAAAGACATCGCATGGAAAATTTGAGAATCGCACGTACATCTCACAGTCACATTGCATCTACGCGTACAAAATCGCATAAATTTCATATTCGCAATGCACAAAAATAACAAAGAATCGCCTAGATTTCAAACAGCACATCACATATAGCATGAAGATCGAATACATTCCGCAAATGATCGCATATATTTTGCCAAAATTGAACATATTTACGCAAAAATCGAATATTGCAACGCTTGGCCTGCCATATAATAGTACTTATTACTTGCGTTGTCTTGAGCCTAGATTGTAGTAGCACCGCAGAGTTACCACGCGCCGTTGTGCTCTGATCACGCTCTCGCTGGGTGGCTCGTTTACGCACCCTGCTGTGGTTGGTTCCGTACTTGGGTAAGGGTCTCACTACGTGGACCCCTGTGAGTCGGAGTCCGAGTCTTTAACCCTCCCTGCCTATCAGCACGAAACGAAATCGCAGTTTTGGTGCATGCGCCGACGCTCGCCCATTAGCCAGACCTTCATGACGGCAGGTCTGAGTACTGTCATTGTGATGGATACCGAGTGCCGACCAACTAGTTGAAAGCTTTGTGAATGTAAGGAGTCAACTCTAGATATATCTGTTATACAGCAAAACCTATCGTTTCCGTGTTGTTTACAGATGATGGGGTTAGTAAAAATGCAACTGGACGGCGGTATCACCAGCTGACTGAACAACGCGTGATCACGTTCCCTGATCTAGACTTTCTCCTTGAAAGACAGATGTTACAATGCTGGCACCCCCTCACAAAACAGATTTCCTTGCGTCGTTCATCGGGTCGAATGGAGAATGGAATGGCAAAGATGGATGACTATAATAATTAGTAGTGCAAATGTGCAGTGCGCGTGTTGCATGTCTCACCTCACATTGTGCCTGCTTGTATGGCTACTTCTATTTGCAATTTATATCTAAAGCTAGTCAATTTCACTATGTTCGTAAATTACATGAATTGTGACTGCTAATGACAATTATTTGGAGTGGTAACGCAACAAGCATTTTGATCATCTACTAACATCATAATTAATCAACTAAAGCACAGCCAAATTTGCACACACGAACACACGTAAACATGCACACTCGCACGTGCTGTTATATTAAATTTCATCATTGATCTGGCTTAGATTTAACTGTACGCTTTTGTGTGTGCCCATTGTTTAATTGGTTTCTATGTGTCCTCTTCCAAACTTGGTCAGTTCTTTTAGTGATTTTTGTTTGCCAAAGTGATACAATACTAACTACCTTCTATTAGTTGCATAAGTTTTCTAGGTTTTGTTAATATCAGAGTTATTGTCATTGATGTATAGCTGTGTTGGTGGGCTAGCAATGTTTCTTATGTTTCCGTAGGTACAGATTCCAGCAGTGGTGTCGCTTGCAAGAGAAAGCTTGCATTGGAGAATCAGGTAGGTGAAGAGTTAGAAACTCATTCAAACATTGTGGCAAAGTTTAGAATTTGTCACAAGATTAGAAAAGGCAAGAAATCCAAGTTGTCTAAAGTAGAACTTGCAAAGGAGAAAAAGAAGACGTTCAGTTTATGAAGAGTCTACAAGTTAATTCAATTGTGTTCAAGGATGATCATTTGAATTTTATCACCTTTGTGTGTTTTATAGGATAACTTTAGTGATTTGGACAACGTAAGCAAATCAAATACTTGTTAGCTTATTGTGTGTCAATATTACTAATTCAAATATGCTTTGATAGATACCTTGTTGCACCTACACAACAGAAAATTAGGCTACTGAGGTATATAATATACACAATTTTCATATTTGGCTGTGACTGGCAGTTACTTGTACTCCCATTCTCATTGCCAGACTACACCTCCTGACCACAATTAAACGAGTGTAAGTTGATTTCATTTCTTGAAGACATAATTATTAGTTTAAAAATGACAGTTTGTGCATCTATTTACAGACTGCTAGAAAAGATGATCTTTGGCCATTGTGGGTTGAACTACAAGACCAGAAAACGACTTTAACGAGGTTTACAGAAAAAGTAACGGAAATCAACGTGCTTCTGTTTGATAGAAAGCAGAGAAAGGTTAGAACAACAATGGATATAATAACAAACTTCTACATTACTAGGTTGTGTTTATGTGGCATCCGACTCATGATACAAAGAACTCTTTATATGACAGTCCAGCTGTACAGACACAACAACAGAGACAACAGCCACCACCTCCACTTTTCCAGCAGCAGCAGCAGCAGCAGCAGCATCCTCATGACATGGTCACAAATACTGAGTCGTTGTCTAGCGGTATTGTTGATGCTTCTGGAGTACGTATGTGCATTGTAAAGAATTTGTAATACTGAACAGATGGTTAGTTTTGGGTACGCATACTAGTAATAATAATAGTACAGTACATACTCAAATATCTAATACTTGACAGACACCTATTATAGTAAAATTGAGTTCTTACCCGAAGGTGTTAGGTACTTGGCTAAATTTGTAAAGCCTGACAGTATGCGCTGTAACATTTTGTTTTTAAGCGGTGTACGTTGGGAATCGGCTCTTTGCCGTGACGGCTCCCTATCTGGCAGTGAAGCTTGTATCGGACAAGGCTAAAGACGGAGGACAACTTGCGAAAGGTTCTTCCAGATGTACCCGTAGATAAGAAGACACAAGCAAGGTCCTCAGTTACAGGATCAGCAGCTAAGACGCCACTAGAGTCTGAACTTGTTCATGCTATTTGAGGTAGCCAATTTGGCTGTATTAAGCGTTTGTTCTCTTGATTATATACATGTAATATGGTGTTATAGAGGCTGTTATGCAGCAGTCTCCTTCACAAGAGAGAGAAACACAGCTCAATGTCTACCAGAAAATGATCACCACACTAAGCGACAAATGTAGGTTTCTTAATATGAGACAGTAGTGTTTAAGTCGACATACATGTAGTATGATTTGCTTTGTGACTGGAGTAGAAAAAAGAATAAATATATGTATTCAATAAATTACTGTTGCTCACTGTTACTGCTTATTCCCACCGGTAATCGGTTGAATTTACAAGTGAATACTAGGAGGACTCCACCGTTATTCCACAGATATCACGCGAGTTGTCGGGTGAATTCTGCCGTTGGCCTAATACCACACGAGTTCTCGAGAGGATTCCGCCGTTATCCGCGTAATACCACAGAATTTTCCCGGTAGAGTTTGCCGTTATTCCGCCGATATTCCCAGCGAAATTAGTAAAACCGTTGTCGAAATCATCTATGTTTTCCCGCTGTGATTATATTTGGAGCACGCCGCTTTACCGGAATTTTCTCAGGTGCGTTTCGAGCGTAAACTTTGCATCGGGAAATAATGACGTCTTCTGGGCATCCAAGGTCTCTTTAGTTTAATTATTAAATACAAATCTACATTTAAGAAAAACAGGAAATCAAAATGGTAAGAAGTTACAAATCCAGCAACATATGATGCACGTCTATTTTGCAGATTCATTCTTCGAAGGAGGCGGAAGCAGTCGGGTGCTTTCTAGTGAGATCGAAGAAAGGTCTCACACCAATTCGTCTATGTGTCGTTGTCTGCGACACAGTGGCACGCTAGCTGAAGAAGTAGAAAAGTGTTCCGAATACGGAAAGAAAGAACACTGTAATACTCTCGATATTACAAAAGCTGAAAAGAAGAATATGCTACATGGTGTGGCTGAAAAGTCAAATTATAGCAATTGTACAATATTTTCTGTACCATAAGCCCAGCAGGCTAGTTTATGCGGCTGTCACAGATGTTCCCACACAATCCTCATAGGCATTAGTTCGAGACGGTCAGTTTTAGCATCCTCGGCCGCTGGAATAACCATTGACGAGTCTGAGAGGTATACAAACGTCGTTAAATCGATTGGTAATGTTTGCACATTGGTTCACTAGTTGCATATGTGCCATGCTGGAATTTACTGTACCAGACTAGATGCGAAAAAAACATTACATACGTCTAGAACCATGGAAAACCATGGATGCCTTGCTTTTACCATGCCTTATTTGACCGGGGTTCTGCGGCCCCTACAACTGCTTCCGACTGCCAGAATCCGGATCCCGACACAGACGAAAGACTCGACAAGCTGATGCGTGACTGAATCGCGACTGTTCCTCGTCGTGATTGGATGATGCTGTGCCTTTTTGTTCTGCAGATCTGCCGGCAAGAATTCAACCGTAGAGTGGTCGAGGCAGACGAGACTACCACTAGAGTTACGAAGCAAGGAACGCAGACGATACCGAGATGGTGGCAGAGCGTCATCGACAAAGGAAAATTTCCTGAGTTATTTGAATCGATAGTAAATAAGGTATATCGTTATTTGTTTGTGTGGTGTAGTGTTGCGCATGCGTTGTGCAGGTAGTTGTAATACAGTTATTCGATAGACAGTCTCATTACTACAATTGGCGACGATGATGGCTACGTTCATCGGTACCATCTTAGCGTTTGATACTACTCTCGAAGACTGCTCCACTTACGTGGAACGGGCTGAGCAGTTTATGACAGCAAACAAGATGAAAGACGAAAACCGTGTCCCAACGTTACTGGCCTTGATGGGCAGCCCGACTTACAGCTTATTGCGGAATCTGGTCGCCCCACAGAAGCCGCCAGAGATGTCCTACACCGACATAGTGACAACCTTGACAAAGCATTTGGCGCCAAACCTTTAGTCATCGCGAAACGTTTCCGTTTTCATAAGAGAAATCAAGGCGCGGTGGAGACGATCAATACGTACGTTGCTACTCTTCGGAAGCTAGCTCTGACTTGCGATTTCGGAGCACAGCTGGATGACGCCATCAGAGATCAACTAGTTTGCGGTCTTAGCTTCGCGGCCATCCAAAAGCGATTACTATCGGAAGCAACACTCGACTGCAAGAAGGCTGTAGAGATTGTGATCGCTATGGAAGCAGCTGCTAAAGACACGCATGACATGATGGGTCAGCAGGTTCAGTCGAGTGCAGGAAGCGTTGAAGACGGAGTTCATCGCGCAGAGATCAGACATATACCCACTCAACTACGCAGGGGTAAGTCTTGCTACCGTTGTAGAAATACAAACCACCTGGCGCCCGCCTGTTGGCATAAGGAAACTGTTTGTGCTTCCTGCAAGAAGAAGAGTCACATTTCTGCAATGTGTCGTTCAAGACCCAAACAGGCACATGCAGCAGCTACATCTGTAACAGGTGAAACCAAGTACGTTAGTGAGCAGACGGATTCAACTGTTGAGGAAAGGGAGTGGAGATTACTAACTCTCAAGCACACATATACCCCTCCAATACTAGCACAAATCCAGTTGTCAGGAAAAGAAGTGACGATGGAAGTTGATACAGGAGCATCAGTATCTCTGATGCCCTTACAGCAATGGAAGAGTCTGGGAATTCCCAATGACTTAGATCCAGTACGCTGAACTTTACGCACATACACTAGAGAAAGTGTCGCTGTTCTAGGACAAGTACAAGTGAAAGTGAGATATGAACAGCAGGAAAAGACCCTCCCTTGTTGGTAGTGAAAGGATCAGGACCTGCCTTGCTCGGGCGAAACTGGCTTAGCCAGATCAGATTGGACTGGTATGGAATCCACCTTGTTTAGGATTCAAGTTCTTCTCTTCAGAGTATCCTGGACAAACACCAAACCATATTCGCTCCAGGTTTGGGTTGCATGCGTATTTCAACCTCCATTAGTTTGAAGCCAGGAACAGTGCCAAAGTTATGCAAGTACAGATCCGTACCGTATGCTCTACGCGAGGCAGTTGAAGAGTTGGACAGATTACAACGAGACGGTGTCATAGACAAAGTGGATGTGAGTGAATGGGGAACCCCACTGGTGTGGGCTAAAAAGAAGGACGGCTCTATCAGATTATGCGAGGATTACAAACAAGGTTACTCTGAACCAATGCATACAGGTAGACCAGTACCTCTACCGACATCAGGACCTTTTTCATCAATTATCTGATGGAAAGGAATTTTCTATTCTGGATTTATCCCACGCTTATCAGCAGATGCCTTTAACGGAGGACTCTAAGGAATACACCACCATCAATACCCACAAAGGCCTTTATCGCTACCTACGAATGCCATTCGGCATTGCCTGTGCACCGGCTAAGTTCCAGAAAGCTATTGATCAAGTTCTGCTGGGCCTGAAGAGAGTTGGGGCATATATGGACGACATCATAGTCACGGGAGCAACTACAGAATTACACCTTCTAAACCTCGAAGCTGTACTGAACCGGTTTGAAGAACAGGGTATTCGTCTACGGCCGGATAAGTGTCACTTCCTGCAGCCATCAGTAGAATTCCTTAGCCACCGCATTGACAAAGACGGAGTACACGTCTCAGAAACCAAGGTGGAGGCAATCCGAAACTGTCCTCAACCTGAAAATGTCATTCAATTACAGTCATTTCTTGGAATGGTGAACTACCATAATCGATACATTCCAAATCTCTCGTCTCTCCTACAGTCTCTCCCAGCTTTATTACAAAAAGGCGAGAAATGGATGTGGTCAGCGGCTTGTGAACGAGCATTCCAGTTAGTCAAGAAAATGCTCTCAAGCGCTTCTGTTTTGGCTTTCTATGATCGACGTTTGCCACTACGGGTTGCAGCAGACGCATCAGCATATGGCATAGGTGCTGTGTTGACACAAATTATGCCTCAGGGTCAGGAGCGGCCGGTTGCTTTTGCCTCGCGCACCATGACATTTGCGGAACGAAACTATTCTAGTGCGAGAAGCTTTAGCTATCATCTATGCCGTTAGAAATTTCATCAATACATCTATGGAAGACACTTCGTCTTGATCACAGACCACCAACCAATGATGACCATTCTTAGCCCCAGTAAGGCCGCGGTCACACTACATTCACATTACTCTTATATTAGAGGTTACATTTCCATTTGATCGGTCACACTATACTAGTCATAATGTACATGACAATGTGGTGCTAATGTTGATGAGAATTCCAATGGGGACGGGAGTCCACAATATCATTTACATTTCCATTGTTTCCACATTACCATGCATGTGGAAGGAAGATATTCTAGCACTGCAGCGAAGCCATATCGAGCATTCGCTTCTTGGATTACATCTTTGCAACAACTATGACAGATCACGGCGAGAGAAAGCGAAAGCAGAAGGTTCAGTGGCCTGAGGGAGCCGAACGAAAACTCATCGAGGTTTGGGCGGACGTCCTCCAACGCTAAAGTGAAGCGATGATTTAAAAAAAGAAAGCCAAAGCGCAAAAAGCCGCGGACATTCTAAATACTTATGTCGAAGATAAGCTACCTGGAGGGCTTCAGTAAGCACAGAGGAGGCCCTAGCAAAAATAGACAACGTTGTCGCCAAAGCTAGGCGCTTCTACAACAAATTTCCAGGCCAGAAGGAAACAGGGCGCCCTGCCAGTGACGATGACGTCGCTGTTGATGTAGAAGCTGCGAGTCTAGCATGGCCAAATTTCCAGACGTTTTACGACGTTCTTAGGAATCGTCCCTCTCTAGGCCCAGGCACTGCAAACGACTCGAGCGAGCAGGTCGAGAGTCACGATGCACAGTCTGTTGCCGATGTAACGCCTGACACAAGACATGTCACGCCTGTAACGCCCCCAACACCTACCACAAGTAATTATGCTGAGGACACAAAAGACAATGACGACAATCACCAGCAAGCCAAAAAGAAAATAAAAGAAGAACAGAAAGACAAAAGCAGAGACAAGAAGAAGACTCCTCGCACAGTGGCTGCACAGGCTGCTTTCCTAAAGAGTTTGGCAGTACAGCAAGAAGAAGCTCAGAGAAAGCAATTTGAACACGAAATGCGACAGCAGCAAATGCTTCAAGAATTTGAAGAGAAACGAGAGCAGTCTCGTCAAAAATTTGAAATAGAAATGAAAGAAAGAGAGGAAGAGACAAAAACTCGTCTGGAAAGGGAAAGACTGCGGTTTCAACAGACTGATGCAACAGCAACAGCTATTTCAAGCAAAACTTTTCAAGCGGCTATTTGATGACAGCAAAGATGAGTAGTGCTATAGAAGTTGTTTATTATCTAATGTTCTCCAGTTATACTGCAACATATGACAGGTTAATTAGCACATACCACAGCGTACTACTTTATCTGCATAGTTATACCAATTAATGCACACTATATACCAATCTAATCTGCATAGTCACCAAGAATATCCACCTACACCTACTGTTTTAATTAACTTTGTTTACTGCAATGAATAACCAAGTAAGAATTTAAGAAACGAAACGTAAACCAAACTTGCAGCTTATCGAGGATAATGAGCATGAACCCATTCTGAAATGACGTTCCTGACCTCTCTTCCACCTCTAAGAAGATCAGGGTCACCGTCTTCAGCACTATTTTCAAAATCTGTGGGATCTGGTAAGATGTCATCTTCATAAGGACATTTGTATCTCTCACAAATATTATGAAGTCCACAGCAAACAGTGCCTACAACACTTGCAAATACAGGGTCATTTAGCTTGCTCTGTGCAGTTACTCTCCAGCGTCCCTTATAAACGACCAAATGCTTGTTCTACGACTCTCCTAATACGAATGACAGAGTAGTTAAAGCTTACATAGTGAGGTCTCACTGGATCTTCATCAGAGCACTTCATTACTGTTGGTGACAATGAAAAGGCAGAATCAGCAACTAGAAAGGGTCTAATTTCCTGTCCGTTGATAATTTTTGAATGGCTTACATGAAGCCAGTCTCCAGTATCAATATTTCTTTTCAAGCTACTGTGATTGTAGGTGAAAAAATCACCTACACACCACGGTCTCCCAGAATTGACTGATGTGAAGATACCTCTTGCGTCGACACATGCCAAAATAATGATAGAGTGAAAACGCTTGTAGCAGAAATATGAATCTTCAAACTTTATAGGCTTTTCTATGCGCATAAACGTACCATCCAGAGCACCAGCACACTGAGGAAGACGGCATAGAGCTTCAAAATCACACAACCCATGGTCAAGTTCTGAACCTTTAGGGAACAGAAATGTTGAAGGAAACATGTGTCTAAGCAGGACGTGGACGCCATTATGAACGATAGCTACAGCCGTAGACTTTCCAATACAGAAAAGACCAGCAACGGATACGAAAGCAACAGAGTGTGCAAGCCAGAACAAAAGAATAGCCATTCGTTTTCAACAGGAATAGCTGCACGCATTGGAGTATCTTTTCTTCGAAGAAAGTTGCCGTACAACCCACAAACTAAAGAAAACACTCTTTGGCATTCTGAAGTAGGCGACATATTGACTGTCTTCCAAGTCAGAGTACATCCTACCAACTTCTTGCCAAGATCTGCACACTTCCGACTCCCAAAATCCAGCTCTTCGTGGAGCACACCAAAATCTACGCTTCAACCTTAGCTTCAATATTTTCCTCAACAGTGCAAGACAATATGCAAACGCTGTGTAGATTCAGAAGCAATAGCAGGTCTACGGTAGCGACACTTCACCTTCTGGGCAAAAATTCGGCTTTTACGAAAACTACCAATGTTGTTGTCAGCAACAAACACAGCCTTGTCACTCTGAAGCACTAACAAGACCGAGAACAGGAGAGCTTTTATCCGCCGGTGTGACGCCATTGTGAAATGTACACTAACAAATATGCTAGGTGTGACCGCACATTGACATTAGTATTAGCATACGGAAATATCAATGAAAATGTGAAGCTAATGTGAATGTAGTGTGACCACGGCCTAAAGGCATACCCTCCATGGCAGCGGCACGGTTGCAGAGGTGGGCCTCACTTTGACCTCGTACTCGTACACCATGGAGTTCAAATATTCAAAGGACCATGCCTCCGCAGATGCTTTGCGGCGGCTTCCCTGCCTATCAAATACCAAGGAAAAACCTGAGGCTACATTTCACCTCAGGGATTTTGATAACCTCCCAGTCACAGCAAAACAGTTAGCAACCGGTACCCGTCGTGATCCAACCTTGGCAACAGTTCTGCACTGGACCCGATTTGGATGGCCTTCTCACTGCTCTGATACAGACGCCAAGCCTTACCTGAACCGGAAATATAAATTGTCAGTGGCACAGGATTGCTTACTATGGGGCACAAGAGTAATTATACCTGTCGGTTTTCGTGAACGGTTACTGGAAGAGCTGCACGCGCAACACGTTGGTGCCAGCTGCAAAGAACATCAGGATATGCCAGCTTCAGCACCATTACATCACTGGAAGTGGCCAGCTACCCCTTGGTATCGTGTTCACATTGACTTCGCTGAGATCAATAATACTCATTTCCTGCTCCTCACTGATGAGCATTCAAAATGGCTAGAGGTAACGCATATGCCTTCAACAAAACGGCGTCTATCATATCCGCACACCACTTTTTCACCCCTCGTCAAACGGACCAGCTGAGAAAGCGGTACAGAAAATTCAAGAGGGCTCTCCAGAAGGACAAGTCAACAGTACCATTAAAGCACAAACTAGCAAATTTCCTCCTCAGTTATCGAACCACTCGTCATTCAGCGACAGGCCAAGCTCCATGCACCTTGTTAATGCATCGATCTATCCGGACAAGGTTAGATCTCGTCCATCCAAGTCTTACAGACGTGATCTCCCGTCATCAACAATCTCAATGTTTTTCTCATGACAATAGCCAGCCTGTGCGGAGGTTTGCGGTTGGGGATACGGTTTTGGCTCAAGACTATCGCACAAATCAGGCCCAGTGGTCCGAAGAACTATTACGCAAGTATTGGGCCCACTGACGTATGAGGTCTATCTACCTGATACGCAACTGACGTGGAAACGCCACACCGACCAACTGGTACATTGCCCTAGCTCGACTACTAGTTCTACCAATACAGCGGACTCTCTGGTGCCTTCCCCGTCTGTTGCCCGTCGTCGGGATCAACTCACCGTCTACAGCTCCTACTGGAAACTCACTTTCTACGTCGGTCATCGATCAAAAAACCTCGGTTACTCCTATGGCTGCATCATCCACAACCACGGATTTTTCGGAAGGCACCAGAGTCGCCTCAGACTCAGCAGAAACAACGGCAGACAGTAACTCGTCTACTGCGATCACCTCAATTCTCGAAAGGAATCCAGTTAGTCCTATTGCAACATTCGCCTTACGTCGGTCCATCAGAGTATCCCGACCGCCTGAGAGACTTGACTTATAGTTGTTTTTTGCATTGTTGAGTTGTGTTGGTTCACGATTATTAGTCTCTAGTGAAGTTTTCCTCCCTTTTATTTTTAGGGGGAAGGGTGGTGTAGTGTTGCGCATGCATGCGTTGTGCAGGTAGTTGTAATACAGTTATTCGATATACAGTCTACGTTACTACAGTTTGCACGTCTTCTACAGTCGTAGATATATAAATCGAACTTTTCTATTGTTTCGTATACAGGTTGGTGTGTCTGAATGTGCTCCTCGTACTTGTAGTAGGCAAACACACCGCTCTAACTTACTGTTTGCGTCACCGTGCCAGTACTAAAAGTTGATCGCGGCTATCAGGTCGTTGGATGAAGTCATCAGCCACGTGAAACAACGCTTTACAACACAACATAGCTCAGCAGTGAAAAGATATGTCGTTAGACCCATCACTATTCAATAGAAGTCCAAAGTCGTCCAGACGTAATGCTTTGGAGGTAGCAAAAGAGTATGGGGCTGAACTATCATCAGGTAAATTTCGTTATGGAACGATTCGGGCGAACCTGGATGTCTGGCACTGTGCTGTCGGCATATGCAGCCGACATGATGTTCCTCGAACACCAACAGAAGCTCTACATTTCTCAAGTGGCATGCTTGTTACCTAGATTCGCCATTTGCTGTTATTAATCTGCACTCAGCCGGTAACGACGTGCACCTGTGAGTAGCATTAGTGCACTCTGGCGTCTGAAAACTTACCCAAGAAGCACAATGGCCCAAGAACGTTTAGCTGGGTTGGCACTGCTCCACACGCATTACAGCAGAATAGATTCTGGTATAACCGGTTCACTGAGTCGGTATACGCGATATACTTAGCCTAGACTACAGCGGAGTAGTATTACGGCTGGTGAGCTATACAACAATTGGCGACGAGGATATACTCGGAGAGTGGCGAAGAGCACGTAGCCACAAGAAGATCGGTACGACACTGAGGAGCACCGATACAGTTGCGACAAGAGATTGCCATTGAACGATAGGAGTTCGAACTATCAGAGTAAACACACGACCGTATGGCTGCTGCAAGTTATCATGGACGTTGACGGAGTTCAGCCCAGGAATTGACACCGTAGAGGACTATAAAGAGAGGTTCTTCTTGTATTGTACAGCTAACTCGATCGAAGATGGAGACAAACAGAAGGCCGTGTTCTTGACGAGCATCGGAGGGACGACCTACACCCTATTGAAGAACGTAGTAAGACCGCGACTTCCGCAAGATCTCGAGTTGGAGGCGCTGATTGACGTGCTAAAGAGGCACTACCAGCCCAAAGTAGTCGTCATAGCGGAGCGATTCAAGTTCTTCAAAAAGACAACAGCGAGAATGTGAGTCAATCGCTGTGTATTTGTCTGAGCTGCGTCAGTTAGCGAAGGACTGCGAGTTTGGGGAGTATTTACAAACCGCGCTACGCGATCAACTCGTATGTGGGTTGAATAGTGAAGCACTACAAGGGAAAGTGTTGGCAGCGGCAGATCTTACATTTAGAGAGGACTTTGCAAATATCACAGGCATTCGAAGCAGCGAGACAGGAGGTTAGGGTTTTTCGTGGGTGTGCGCCACAAGGTCCGCCCACTCTGAAGTCTGAGATCGCGTACATTGTTCGGAAAGACACAACAGGTGTCAATACGAAAACCACAAAACACGGAAGTGGTGGCGAACAAGCATGTCACCGATGCGGAACGAAAGGGCATATGCCAAAGAATTGTAGATTAAGACACAAACGTCCCATTTTTGCAAGGGACAGGGGCATATTAGTCGAGTATGCCGGAAGAGAATGCAGAGTAGAGATTCCAAAGACGCAAAACGTGGAAAGGGGAAGCCCCGAGCTACCCATCACGTAGACGAGGAATCGCTTAGTGTTGTTTATAGTATCTCGGACAAGAGAGGTGTCACAGTGGAAATGGACGTGGCTGGAAGACAGATAGAGTTAGAAATCGATACCGGAGCAACAGTTACGGTTATCCCACTAGTAAATATCAGAAGTACTTCAAATATATACAGTTGCGCCCAACTACCGCAAGATTGCACGAGTACAATGGACAGCTCTTGAACGTGCAAGGAGAAGCGGAAGTTCCTGTAAGATATAAAGGACAGCAAGTAAATGTAAAGTTTCATGTGGTAAAGTGAAGAACAAGCCCGCCATCCTAGGTAGAGACTGGTTGAAACATTTTAAACTAGATTGAGATTCCATCTTCACTATACAGAAATTTCAGGCAATAGACCCAGTGGAAACCTTTCCACAGTTGTTTGGCACTGGGGTAGGTACATTGGTTGGATATCAGGCCAACATTATGTTGAATACGGATGCCAAACCAAAGTCTCATCTACCCAGACCGATTCCATATGCCTTGCATTTTATGGTCGATGCTGAACTCGAATGGATGCGGAAGGAAGGTATCCTGAAACCAGTAGAGAAGAGTGAATGGGCAGCACCCATCGTGGTAGAAGAATTATGCTCATTTAGAAAAGGAGGCCCTAGCCTTGATTTACGGAGTAAGACACTTCCATAAATACCCGATGGGAAGGAAATTTACGCTAGTAACCGATCATCGACCGCTACTGAGGATTCTAGGAGCTAAGAAAGGAGTTCATACGTTAGCAGCTGCACGACTGCAGCGATGGGCAGTCATATTCAGTGCGTACAGCTATGAGCTAGAATACAGGGCAGGGCAGGATAACAAGGAAGCTGATGTATTGTCTCGACTTCCTATACCAGTAGAAGTGATTGATCCAAATGAACAAAGCTTTGGAGTGGATTCTTGTGAACCATTGCCCATGACTGCCAAAGAGATTGCAAAGGCAACCCAATTGAATGTGGTGACAAAGGAGAGCATATCAATATACTCGATACGGATGAACTACCAGAGATGTGGACCAATCCTTACAACCATTTGCTAAACGTGCCAATGAGTTATCGATTGAAGGAGGCTGCTTATAGTGGGGCAGCAGAGTTATCATCCCAGAGGAATTGAGAAAGACCGTATTAGCGCAGATACATGAGGGTCATCTAGGAACAAGCAAAATAAAGGCCTTAGCCAGAAGTTATGTGTGGTGGTCAAACCTGGACAGGGATATAGAAGATTTGGCAAGATCATGTGAACAGTGTCAAAACCAGAAGAGTAGACCAAGTACTACTAAACCCTCACATCCCTGGATCTACTCAACATCACCATGGGAACGTGTCCATGCAGATTTTGCAGAATTTGCGGGGAAGCAGTATTTACTTATTGTAGATGCCTTCTCTAAATGGCCGGAAGTCCACGAACTGGGTATACATGCTACTACAGGGCAGACAATTGAAGCTATGCGAAGAAGCTTTTCTTGTCATGGATTGCCACAGCGACTTGTAACCGACAACGGACCTCAGTTTAGGGCACAAGACTTCAAGGAGTTTATGCAGGCCAATGGAATCAAGCATCAACTGACTCCACCCTACCATCCTGCAGCTAATGGACAGGTAGAGCGAATGGTACAAGAGTTAAAAAAAAGTGCTTGCATAAACAATTCAAACTTTCTAAATAACTTTACTACAGACTACGACCTTCTGGATGTCAACCTCCACGTATCTACGGACTTCCCAAGATCCACAAACCCTCCACACCACTTAGACCCATCGTATCCTGTATCAACTCACCTTCCTATGAACTCTCCAAGTATATCTCTTCCATCATCTCTCCATTGACTGGCCAAACTACTCATCATATAAAGAACTCGAGGGATTTTGTACCATCAATGAAGGATTTCATTATTGATCGTGATGAAGTCATGGTTAGTTTTAATATTTCTTCTCGTTTCACTAATGTACCTATTGATGAAGCTTCAGATGTTAATAAATCTATCTTACAACAGGACAACAGTCTTCAGGAGAGAACATCTCTATGCCCAGACGACGTCATATTATTACTCAATACATGCCTCACATCTACCTATTTTAGCTACAAGGATCTATTCTACGAACAGAAAGAAGGCAGCTATGGGATCACCAGTATCACCTATCGTCGCTAACTTATTTATGGAATATTTTGAGCACTTATAGCCCGTTCACACTAGCGTTTTTAAGCGGGCCAGCCCGGGCTGACCCGGGCCAGCTCGGTTGAAAGGTGTAGTGTGAACGTGGGCCGAGCCGTGCCGTGCCGAGCCGAGCCGGGCTGAGCTGGCCCACCCCAACTTGCCGGGCCAGCTCGGCTCGGCTCCGCTCGGCTCCGCTCGTTTATGTAGTGTGAACGGTAACGGGGCTGGGCTGGACGCTACAGCAGGCGGCAGACGGTAAGCATGCATATCAATTGCATTCTTTTAGGATGAGCGTAAAGTGTCAATCTAGCTATTATACATCACTATGGCGTGGACAGAACAAGAAACCCTTCTTTTGATTGATCTTTGGGGGGAAGAGAGTGTACAAGTTCAAATTGAAGGTTGTGCGCGCAATAAAGAAGTGTACGCAAAGCTTGCAGCGCGTATGCAGGAAGAAGGATACAACCGGTCAGGCACGCAGTGTCGAGAGAAGATCAAAAAATTGAAGACCGACTATAGAAAAGTAAAGGACAACAACAATGAGAGTGGGAGAGCACGCCGCTCAAGTAGGATTTTTGAGGCAATGGACGCCATTTTAGGTCATAAGCCAGCGACTTGCCCGCCTATTGTGCTTGAGAGTACGAATAATCCTGCGCATACCGACGTTACAGCTGTAGACAGCGATGCAAGTGACAGTCAAGGTATTGAGCTCGATGACTACGGTGATGACAGCTGCGTGGGAGAACTTGCCCTCAGTAATTGTTCCTCAACAGGGACTACAAGTAGATCTACCCCAACAAGCTCAGTATGTCCGTCTTCTCCTGTTGCCAATACACCCACAGCTGCAAAGCAAAAGAGAAACGGAACGAAGAGAGCACGGGAGGGGCAAGGCAAGACTAGAGATAGAATGAAAGACATGATGCAGACAATAATGGCTGGCATGAAAGAAATTAGAGAGGCAGACTCAGTACTTCTAATCGATTTAGAAGAGAAACGACTGAAGCTTGAGGATGCAAGATTGAGAGAAGAAAGAGAGTATGCCGAGAGAAAAAGAAGGGAGGGAAGACAGTACGAAGAGAGAAGAAGAAGGGAAGAAAGGGAGTTTCAGCTGCAAATGATGCAGATGATGGTAGGGTTTGGAAACCAACCATCAGGTCAATTCACCCAACACTCAGGCCAGTTCACTCAACCCTGGGGCTTTTCCAATTTGCTGGAAGACAGTGGTCCTTACAGGCCTTCCCAACAAGAATAGATCTGACTTTTCAGTTGTTCTTTGTTAATTAATGATATTACTGAGATTCTTGACCTCAAATACAGACAGACGGACAGCGAGAGAAACAGACAGACAGACAGTTCAATCAAGTTACAGTGTTCAGTGAAGTTAAATTCGAGAAAATAGATTGGAAGACCACATCACACCTACTTCACTAATTAATTAATTAACTATTTGCCAAGTGTGAAACTAGAGTCTCTCGAATTGCTGCTGTACGATCATTGACAGTATCTCTGACAGTGTGCGTTTCAGCATGTTGAAGTTGCAAATCAGTCTCTTCCATCCAGTCATCATCAAATGAATCCCCATGTATTTCACACACATTATGGAGGACACAGCAGGCAGCTATAACATGCTGGACATGCCTAATTTGCATGTCGTTCTTTTTCATTAAACGCCTCCATCGAGCTTTCAGGCGACCAAACGCATTCTCCACAACTATTCTAGCTTTTGAAATTCGATAGTTAAAGTTCTTCTTTTCGTCAGTCAGGTGGTCATTATGTGGAAACGGTTTAAGGAGCCAATTCTTCAGGGGATAAGCAGAATCACCAACAAGAAACACAGGTATGGTGCACCCTTCAATTTCTTTCTGCTGTTCATTCAATATCAATCCACTTTCTGCGTTCTGAAATATAGAGGAATTGGCCAAGACCCTTGCATCGTGCACACTCCCTGGCCAGCCAACATTTATATCCCGAAACAGATATTTATGATCTACAACAGCCTGTAAAATCACGGAGTACCATCCCTTTCTGTTATAGTAGTCGGTGTGATTGAGCGCTGGTGGAGAAACTGGAATGTGACATCCATCAATTGCTCCTGCACACTGGGGAAAATTGAAGGACTGGGAAAATCCCTTTACTACATCTGTTAGCATTTCTCCAGTAGGAAACGTGATGTAACCAGACATAAGACAATGAACGATAGCTCGACACGTACTGTGAACAATGGAGCAGACAGTTGATCTGCCAATGCCAAACAGGTGGGATATTGTACGGTACTCCACGTTTGTTGCCAAGTACCAGACTGTGACTGCGACTCGCTTCTCAATGCAGATTGAGGCTCTTAAATGTGTCACCTCAGGTTCTATCTCGTGCCTCAACTTCTCACACAAATACAAAAACGTCTCTCTACACATTCTAAAATTTTCTTTCCAGTCACGTGCAGAGAATGTCCTCTGCACGACAAAGTCCCACCAGTCACTTGACCTATACGCATCCAGAAATCAATCAATTGAGAGTTATGACAGCTTACAATTATTTGGATACTCATTACCTGGGGTAGCTCCATATCTGTCGTTCTGGAGAAGCAGAGTTGACCAGAACTAAAAGCAACGCTAAAGTAGTCCAGGTTTCCCGCCGCTGCAGCTGCCGACGAAGAAATGAAGGGTGGATGCGACATCTTCTCCTGCTTGACGCTCTTCTCGTAGACACCATATGCATTTCTGCGTTTGACTGACGAACCACGAGGGAGAAGAAAAGGCGCACAGCTTGTTGTCGATCCATAGCACTTAGTACGGTACTAGCGCGTGCAGTTTGAGCTATCTAAGGTAATTATATTAAGGTAGCGCGCGTGCCAAAACACACGCCTACTAATCGGGCTAGCCGCTAACGCCACAAGCAGTGTGAACGGGGGCTGGCTCGAGTCTCTGGCCCGAGCTGGCCCGGGCTGGCTCGGCTCGGCTTCGAAGACGTGCTAGTGTGAACGGACTATTAGCCCTCACCTCAGCCCCTTATGCAGTGTTCTCGCCAGAGGCGGCAGTGCCTGCATTTTGCCGGTTGGGAAGGAAAAATGCCGGTTGGGAAGGTAAATATAGCTGATTTTGCCGGTTGGATGGATTACAATTATTGCCAAGTAAGAAGAAGGGACTATGGTTGTGGAGACAGCCTGCTGTGAAAGCTAAACAGCTACATGTCAGTAGGGTACCTGTATCACATGTTAATTGCATTCTCACCTTGCCATTGGCACGTGTGCACCAACAGGCTATCAAGATAGGAATGCCATTTTGCAAAAGACACCTGCACATCCACATGTACACCTGCACCTTCTCTTACAAGAATGTTGTAACTCATTTCTTTACTAGGGCCTTGTATATAAGGTGTCATGGTACATCTGAATAGCTATATAACCTATAGTTGAAGTTTCTGTACTAGTAATGGCTGCATGTGTCACATACAGTGACGCTGCATGTTTCACATACGGTGACACTAAAATCCTTACTGCGCATCCTGGATACTGAAGGTATGGATCTAGCCTCAACAGCAGATAGTGGACCTCCTGCAAAGAAGGTGAAATTGCCATCTGGCATGCCGGCTAGCTACACAACATGGGCAAGTACTCGGTCGTGGCTGACCTACCGGCTAGGTGAAGATGGTTCACTGCCAAAATTGTTCTGTAAAGTGTGTTGCCAGCGGTACGATAAAACAATGTTACCTGGAGGACACAACAGGGGAGCATGGTCTACTAGAGGCTGTACTCGACTGAAGCTAGACGCAGTAAAGGAGCACGAGGAGTCTTGGCTACACAAGCAAGCTATTGGTCACAGCAAACAAGCTGCACGTGTAGCTGAAAGTGGTGGCATTCAAGGAATGCAGATACAGCACATCCGAAACAAAAACAAGCAACAGGATGCTGCAATGTTGAAATGCCTGCAAGCTCTGTACTGGATAGCAAAGGAAGATATTGCTTTGAGGAAATGGCATAGTTTGAAAGAGCTACTAGGCCAGGTTGGTGTTGATCTCTCCGCTATCAGACTGGGTAAAAATGCACACTACGACAGTGACCAAATACTAGGAGAATTTCTGGAAGCTCTCGCTGAAGTAGTTCATGATGAAACATCGTCTCTTATTCAGCGATCTGCATTTGTGGGAGTCATGGCAGATGAGACAACTGATGTTAGCAATATCTGTCAGCTTGACTTACACCTTCGCATTGTTTGTGATGGTGTAGTTAGGTCTCGTTTTGGTACTTTCCAACCCGTACCTAACACTACTGCCTACACTTTGACCAATGCAATATGTGAGTGGTGTGAAGACCGTGGAGTCAACCTCCGTCGTCTGCACTTTGGCACAGACGGAGCAAGCAATTTTACTGGCCGCCACAGTGGCGTTGCCAGCCGAATGAAAGCAGTCAATCCACATCTTGTGCATGTGCACTGCGTTTGTCACCGTGAGGCCTTAGCAGTATCTGACGCGTGCAAAGACGTCCCCTACTTAAATAACGTATTCCAGCCAACGCTGGGAGGAGTATTTCGCTTTTTTCATAACTCGCCAGTGAGAGAAGCAGCTCTGCATGCTGTACAGGTACTGTTTGACAAAACTGAGACTTACCTTAAAGAACCCAAGTTTGTACGGTGGTTGTCGCATGAGGCTGCAGTAAAAGCCTTTGTAAACTGTTTCCCAGCATTGATAGTAGCTCTTAGCCGCGAAGCCTCTGAAAGAAAAGACGCTGCTGCAAAGGCATACCTTGCTCATATCTCAAAGGTAGAGTTTGTTGCTTCCTTGCTAATGCTTCAAGATTTGCTACCTCACCTGACTCGGCTTTCGAAAGTGTTTCAAAAATCCAGTTTCAACTTTAGCGATTTGCAGCCAGCACTAGATGTAGCTATGGCATCCGTAGAGCAGCTCCGAATAATGCCAGGGTCTAACGAGCAACAACTTGAACAGTTTCTGGAGTCTGCAAATCTTACGATCCGAGACTTAGATCTTAAGAGACGCAGATGGAGAGAAACAGTTCGAAATACTTATTTTGATAAACTTGAGCAAGGTTTGAGAGACCGATTTCCTGCAATGCCGTTGCTTGCAGCATTAAGCATATTTGATCCTGTAGCAATTATTGAAATGTCAATGTCAGACGTGTCTTCTTTTGGCAACGATCATTTGGAAGTTTTATTAAACTTACTCGGTCAACCTCACCAAGTTAGTGTTGACGGTGTTAAGGAAATTGTTAGGCCACTTGTAGATTCTGCGGATACCAGAGTGGAATGGGTACATGCAAAATCTGTCATCAGAGCAGACACACGATTTCATCAGTGCAAAGCTAGTGCCGAGCTAATAGCCACACTTCATCGACATTATTCATGGGACCTACCAAACCTTCTCAGTGTTGCTGATTGGGGTTTAGCTATACCATTGTCAACTGCAGATAGCGAACGCGATTTTAGCAAGCTCAAAATTATAAAGAATGCTCGTCGAAACCGTCTACAGTATGCTACTCTCAATCGATTGATGCAGATATCTGTTGATGGTCCTCCAGCAGCAGAATTTCCGTTTCAGACTGCTCTGCGGAAGTGGCACGGGAAAAAGACAAGGCGGGTACCCTCTAAAAGCTACACACCGGTGTCTGTACCAGCAGCGTCTCAACATTCTGTAACAAAGTCGTGTTCTAGCAGTTCAATGCTTGTTCCAATTTCGGCTACCACTGGTTCACCTGCTCCAAGTCCCCTTGGGGAAATACTCACTGACCCCCTACCACCTGGCAGTACCAGTTCTGCCGTGCCTACTGTCTCATCATTGGTTCCTACTTCATCACCTGTGACACTTGCAAAGCAGAAAACAATCAAAACATTCTTTTCCAGCGTAGCGTCTTCAGAGCAATCACCATCACCGTTGTTACTGAAGGAAAATAAACAACACCGCACACTTCCAACTAGCATTACAGTATCAGCTGCTGTTCCTGCTGCATCTGTTCCTTGCAGTACAATCCCTTCGGATGTAACTGATGAACAATTTGGACGGCAAGTGGTTTTGCTTCCACGCCATCAATGTCAGAGTCGTATAGACGGTAGAAATGGTTCAAACGCGTGCACAATAATTTGTGCCTTGTTTTGCAAGGAACTCATTTCAACCGAATCAGCATTGTGTGGCAATTGCTCTCACCTTCAGTCAATGATGTGCAACTGCATGATGGAAGGAAACAAGATGTACGATCGATTAGGACTAACAGGTATGTACTCGTGCAGTGAAGTCGTCAACCTCAAACCTGCAATAGGGGTTTCAATCTGTCAAGACTTCTTTATAACGCCTGAACAGTGTCATGAAATTTTTGACAACCTTCAATCACAGGCAGAGTGCAACGTAAATGGTCGTTCTGCAGGCGTGCTAGTGATTCATCCGTTTTCTTTTGCTGTAGCAGTAGACCGTGGACTTACAGTTTTTTTTGACAGCCATTCTCACGGCGAAAACGGTGCTCTTCTTGCTATTGTT